>NW_015635050.1:591529-620905 GCF_001515625.1 Sinocyclocheilus rhinocerous | reverse complement strand
AATAATATGTTATTTTATATTTATATATATATATATATATATATATATATATGCTTAATGAAACAATCGTAATACAATGTGTTGCAATAACATAATATAGTGAACTGTATAAAATTTTATGTATTTATTTATTATTCATTTTAATTCAATTATTAATGAATAATCTATATTTTACTCTGAAACCTATGGGGACTATAAACGTGAAACTTGCACCGTCCAGGTGTTAATTTTAACAAAGGATGACATTTGACTTGATCATATGCACACTCGTACGAGTTAGCTAACAGGTGCACAACTAAATCCCCACACAAAAGCTGAGAACAAGTTAACATGAATCTCGTTTGTGATTGGTTGATTGCTACCTGTCTGTCAGCATGGGCTGACAATTGTGGGCGGGGTTTGTTAGACAGTGCCACATGTCAGTGGCTGGACTCCAAAGACAGTTATCTTGTTCGAGTCCCCTCTCAAAACTCATTATCACACTCAAATTATTTCCACCCACAAGCTGCTTAATTAACACGCATGTCCAGACTCACGTCAGCTCACATATATTGATTACAACATCAGGCTCTCGTGTCTGCCAAAGCTTTGAGTCAGACAAAGAGAGAGGATAGGAAAGGAGGCCAGGAGCAAGTAAGAGAAATGTATGTAATGCGCTCGCTACGTTATCGACTCCATTTTGTTCCTTGCCGTCCTAATGAATTATGGGTAAGCGAGCTAATGAATGGCGGCCCTGTGAACAATGGGCATGTGGTAATCTCCCTTCTCACTCACAGCAGTCGGGTAATTCTGGGTAATTTCAGGCTTGGCCTCAATCAGTAGCATTAGCCATCATCTCAGTCCTGAAGGGGTTAATTAGGGGCAGAGAGAAAAGCCCAAATTAATTGGCTCTCGTCCGGATGAAGGGTAAAATAAAAAGAGAGAGAGAGAGAAAGAGCTGGGCTTTTTAATACATTAAGAGCAGCTGACAGCACTTAATTGCCATGGATATAAATAGAGTAATGACAGAAAAAAAGAGACAAAAATAGTCTGGAAGTAACATCAAAATCGTCCTTTTCCAGTGTTTTGTGGTGAAAAATGAGTGAAGTTTAATCTGTCAGCAGAAAGGTCAGATGTTTGGACAGGGCGTAAAAGGCAAACAGCCAGACAGACACCCAGAAAGGGGTCTAGGGAAGTGTATTTGTGCTTGTGTTCAAGAGAAGGGATGGGATGGAGGGGGGAGCCATTTCGAGACTAGCACTCGGTGTTGTGGGATATCTGTTTTCTTTCGTTTCTCTCTTTCTCTTCTCTCTGTATTTTAAGTGATGGTATGGCAACGGGCATCACGCATCGGTGAGCATGAAACGGAGTCGGCAAAAGCGCTGAAGGAGTGCTCTCCTCCTGGAAGCCTCATCAGGACTTGTCATCGCTCTAATGAATATCATTTAAATTGCTTTGTATATAAGAGAGTTTGGATGTCGATTTAATTTGCGCATGTGTTTGAGTTCTTCTGCTTGGCTAGGCGAATAGAGACAGATAGAGAACGGGAGGGAGGCTAAGAGAGAGAGTGAGGGAGGCAGACTAATGAAAAGCGAGCTGGGGTGACAGCGTGATGAGACTCGACCCGATCAGACGAGTTTGAAAGGAAATTCTGACAGGGCTGGAGAATAAAAAATGCGCACTCATGTGCACATACACACTCATGCGTTCGGAGACGCCAACTACACACTTGCTGTATCTCAGGAAGTGGCTGCAAAGTGGTTTACGTTATCAAGTCCACTGTTGAATGGTGGTTTGAGAGGGGGAGGGGCACACCTGTTCTTATTTGCCGATATCCCCTGTCGTAGAGGGATCGCTAATGACGGCTGAGAAAGCATCCGCAGGCTTTGTGTATATGTAAAATAAATAAACCCGCTCGCCCTCCGTGCGCATGGGAGCCTCCGCGGCATTTAAGCGTGGCCTTATCAAAATAAAATTACAATATATGCTGATACTGTATTTCAACCCTCCCCCTCGTCCCCCTCCAGCACTCATTCTGAACGCCCGCACAGTACTGAGTCGCACTCTGTGCCGTGCGCCGTGAAATATTACAACCTTTCCTGAAGCAAAAGATATAAATCCGCATTGAGGAATTGCAAAAACAGCACAAAGCATTCCCGGCCCAGCACTATCTAGTGAGGCGCTGATGATTTAGCATTGCAGGTGCATCAGGACCCCAAGCTCTGCAGACAAAGCCCAACCCTGCAAGCTTTTCGCTTTCTCTCTCTCTCCCTCTCTCGCGCCTGCTTGCTTTTTTTTTATTCCGATGGTAATAAATGCGTCATTTGTAATTCATTTCAATTACTCAGGCTTTTTAATTGAGTCGGATCCAATTATGCCCTGGCAATTAGTATAATCAATTACGCTTTGATTACGCAGGTTTTCATGCTTGTCACTGCAGGATTCGGCACAGATGGGGGAAGTGTGGTGTGATTTCAGCCCATCATCGTCGCTATCTCCGTCCCAGCGGAGGAGACGGGCCAGGTAGATCTCGGTATGTTTTTAAATGCTCCTCTGATGCGGGATCCGGGGAGACGTGCTGATATGCTTGTCAAAGTCAGCATTCTGACTGCCACAATTCATCTGAAAGTTCCACGCACCTCACTTTAAGGAGCACCTTTCTGCCATTCTTGGGATTTATTGTGAGCGATAAAATTTGAGCTGTGAGAAGATGGGTTTCAGCATCGTTACAGAGATCACTTTTAAAGGAAAGTGCGTCAAATGCCTTACACAGAGCCGTGAGGCCTTTAAAAATCTCATATAGCGTCTGGAGGTTGGGCACATTTCAGCCATTATCATGTTATTCCAGCAATATCAACAAAGCATGCTGGGCATTTATATCCTTGATCTCATGAAGGTGGTGAACGCACATTCGAAATAGTGAGCTCTTCTTGGCGTTCTTGATTCGACATCTGCAGTCTTTTTACTTTGATATTTTTCTTATGGTGTGGTGTTGTCTACCATACTATGAATGAAGTTCAGGGCTATACAACACTGAGCCAAGTGCTATGGTGTCACTAGGGTGACCATACGTCCTATTTTTCCCAGACACGTCCTGGCCAGGATTTCTAAATGCCTAAAATATACAGGTTTGGGCTTTGTTTTCTTGTTTTCATACTTGCTGAAGGTAATGATCGAAAAGTAATTTGACCAATAACATGCAGGCATTATACATAATCGGCCAATCGTGGCAAGTGAGATGGTAGGATCTACAAGAGAATGGTCAGAGCGATTCAAATACACGTACATATTAGGTGTGTTCAACTTGAAGCAACACTGCGCAGATCCAACTGGCGTATAACATCAAAGTGCCATGAGAGCTATAGAGAGCAGACGGCTCCTTATGGTTTTGAATCACTCTCGCAGTACTTTGATGTCATAAACTGATCGATCTGCACAGTCCAACACACCTAATATGTGTGTGTATTTGCATCGCTTTGCGTGATATTGGTCAAACTACTTTCAGATCATTATCTTCGTATGGTCACACACCCTAGATATCACTAGACTATATTGTTTCACTGTTCCAGTAGCTCAACATCGGTTTGATTCCCAGGGAACAGACATACTGAAAAAATGGGATCCAGTTGCAATAAATTGTCTTATCAGTTTGGATAAAAGCATCTGTCAAAAGCGTAAATGTAAATGTTGTGTTCCTATATCAAGAGCATCAATATACTACAATGCAAGGTCAACTGGCCACTTATGACTGAAAAAAGTAGAAAATTCATGTTACTTGGCAACAACTTTAATCATAAAGAACAAAATGTAAGAAATATCAGCAATTTAAGGTAATCCATCTGTATGTAAGAGAGCAAGAAGATTAGACGCTATTTGGAACCTTTCTGGTTGTAAAAAGTTTCATGTCCATAAGTAATGTTATAAATTGTGTTGAAAATGAACAAGTTCATACATCCACTTGTGTATGAGATGAGGGGAGGGGGGTGGGGGTACTGTACATTTATGTGAAAACAAGTTGTTTACTTTTACATTTATTAATTTAGTAGACAATTTTATCCAAAGTTATTTACAAATACAGAGTCCTGGCATGAAACTCTAGATGGCACAGTCCGATAGGTCTAACTTAATCTGACCTAATGACATCATTATCACATGATACAGCTGATTGGTTCTCTCCTGTCATTTCATGTATGTTATATTTGCAGCAGCAATATTTCTTACATGCTCACAGCAGCATGTTGTGGATGTATTGGCAGTAGCAAGTCTCGGTACTTGCTCTGCAGCAGCAGCAGCGTAGCAGATCTATTCCGCCAAGACCAAACACATTCAGTCCCTTTTTGTTGTGACTGATGGGATTGGATTTTTGGACTGTTTGCACTCCTCCTGAGAATTCCACTGTGAAGCGTATATACATGGAAAATTGCATTAATACACAGATCAGCAATGTTTTACTTAAAATATATTTCAATTTATTTAAATATGTAAACAGGAATTGTGAAAGAGTTCATGAGAACATGTTGGTCTAAGATTTTTGTCCCCAATTGATAGCCTGCATCTATAATATCCGATACTCGACTAGAAGTAACCTTTCTGACGGACAGTGAGAGTAAAACAGACACATAATAGGATATTAAACTTTAACTGCCCCGTATTCATTCCAGTCATCTGGGAAAGAAATGGCCAAAATTTCATGCTCCCAATTTGATTTGTATCACATCAGAAAGGTGGATTTTATTAGTCTTTTTGTTTAAAAGGGGGTATCTACGGCTCAGTTGTCCCTCCCTCACTTCGGCTTTTCTCCATCTCTCGATCTTTAGCTCTCTCTCATTCTGACTCCATGACATACATCTTCATTTGAAAGGCTTCAGTTCATGCCAGGCTGGAACTTTTATAGGTTGGGCTCTGTTTCCCCTAGAGGGCTGTAAACTATTGCACAGAAATAAAAAAAGAAATGTCAAGATCCCTCTTAATACTGAGAGTGATTTTATTACATGAGTGTTGAACAGAATTGGAGTTGTGGAATTGCACGACTTGCCAGCCAAAAATGGCACAGTTAGAAAAGAGGATGTCAGAAGTGTAAGTGTCTCTTGACTTTCATGACTTCACAGTGCCATTTTTCTGCATTTAGTGCACTTATGTGCATAATACATTGTTATTTTCAGTTTATTTCAACACGAAAGTATAAACATTCATTTTACACACTCTACGATATGCTATACAAAACAAAAAAAGCTACAACTAGAATGTTTGAATTCGTATTGTATGGTTACAGGCAAGTTTGATAACATTCCTTATAATTATTAATTCCTCTCTGTATGTTTTATTTTTTGTAATTATTCTACCATTTATTCAACCGTATGCCATTCCTAACCTGTATGACTTCCAAGTAACACATGAAGAAATACCTGGCCACTTTTTTAGATTTAATGAAAGTAAGAGAAGACTGGGGCTGTCAAGCACCTTAAAAAATATCATAAAAGTGGTCCACATAAATCATGTGCTATATTCCACAGCTTTATGCAAGGAAAAGGTTGCAAATTTAGTCTTTATTTATTTAAAAACTTTAGATAGTTAACAAGAGAAGTAATATGAATGAATCATTTTTCAAATATATATATATGAATAATTAATTGATCAAGTTCAGAGACATTCTAAATGATTCGTCCACAAATTGGATTGACAGTTCTGAACTGACTCAGTGATTCAAATTGGCAAGTTCATCAGACAATAATAACTTTTGGTTCACATAAAGCTCTCATATGGCTTCCGAACACTTTAAATATAGTGTGAGTTGTCCTTTTTTTATTTTATTTGAATTTATTTGTATTCTACAAAATAAATAAATATTTGGAACAACACAAGTGTGAGTAAATGATTGAGTAAAATCAATGTTCATTTTTGGATGAACTACTTCTTTCATCTCACCAAGAACCAAAAAAGATTCACAGTTCTCTCTCCCCTGTTTATTCTGCTAACTGTGTAGCAATCAAATGTTCTCCCACTTATGGATCTTCCCACTTCATGACTCCAACCCTGAGCAAGGGGGAAGAAAAAAAAAACTGTCGGCATCAGTGCGGATGAAATTGAATCTCATTTTCGAGGATCACCCGGGCAGCTGATGTTTTGATGAGATGAGCAGTTGTCACGGCAAGGGCCGGGGCCCGGGCAGCGAGAAGATATCTCTTCTCTTAACTAACCTGCATCTTGACAAGGCAATCAAGAGGCACGGGAGAATAATTAAATGATAAGTTCATATTTGAGGGACAATCGAGTGGCGCAGGCTCTCTAGTCACGGCTCCTGGCCGTCGTGATGAATACCCTTATTAGCAGCCACGCTGCTCCCGGTCACAGGGGCTAGGCCTGACAGCAGGGCCCGTGACAGAGCCCCTCGGCACCCCTGCTGAGATGGCTGCAGATAGCCCTCTGTAAGGACACCTGGAGGTACATAATGTTGGACAGTGACGCACTCAAAGGTCTAAAATGTGGACGTGAAAGTCAACAAGGGGATGGCGATAAGTCATGAGCAGGAAGTGCCAGGTTGAGCATGTTAACTACTGGAGTCTGAGCAGGTATCAAGAAGAAGTGGGGAAAAAAGAGACTGCACGACTGCCTGTTTTGATGCTCCGTAATTGAAGGTGGCAACCACTTCACTGCTGACTATGAGATATGGTGTTTGTTTGGATGTGTCTCACTGATCTCCAGTGCACACTTTGGTTCAATCATGAGGTGGGAGGAAAGAACAAGTGCCATGTACGGTATTTATACAACACGGCACACTTCCCTCAAAGCTTTATTCAACTTAAACATTTGGGTCACCACTAGGAGCGAAGCAAGCATCTCTTGAGCTCTGCTTGTGATGCATCTGATTGCAGTGGATCCCCCTCCCCATCTGCAGTGCTTTAAGTCCCACTTGCTGTAATCCCACGTTGTGTGCCACTGGCTCGGCAGGATGCCATTGTGATCCTCTCCCCATTGTGTCGGCGGCATAAAGCATCCTCTGTTGTCTCGCCAACTTCCTCCCTCAAACACAGCTTGTGTTTTCAATGCTTACATCCCCCGTGCAAAGGAAAATAAACCTGGGCCCTTTGACTAGATCTATAACGGTGTTGTGTGAATACAAAGGGTGGGGAGTGTGTGTGAGAGAGAAAGTGGAAGGGTGTGAGAGGCTGAGGTGAGTGAGCATTTGTAAGCGATACCCTCAGCCAAAGAAAACCCATGGGTGAGAACCTGTAGATATGAGTCACTGCGATGATTGTCTTTCAATATATATATTGCAAGTACTTTTCCCTTTTAAACTGACGTCGTCGGCACTTATGGCCGCGTTTGAATTTAGGGATCAGTATAAAGAAATAATGAAATAATAACATGGTAATATCGAGAGCTTGAAATGGCAAAGGCCCCCGTAAGTCCTGCGGCAGAGCATGGGGCAATAAAGTATGCTCCACTTCAGATTTCATGTTAATAAATCTGAACTCCAGAGAGTCTGCTTAAATTGCACCTTTATATAACTTCTAAGTAAAGGTCACTCTTCTTTTTTAAGGGAATTTAAAGACCAAAATGGCTTCTGTCAGTGTTTCCATATTATACACCTCCATCTTGCTCACACCCTTAAGCAGCATGAGGTGATATTTTTTAATCATTTGTGCACTACGTGAATATATCCAACTGAATAATTGTTCTCCAGACTGGGCTGAATCCAGATCTTCATAAAAACGAATGTCATATTTTCCATCTCACCCTTTGTTCTTTTTAGTTTAACAGCAGGACTCAGAGATCAGCTAATCATTGTATGGTTTCTATATTAAGCACCATACATGGAAATTGTGAATCTCCAGGAACTTAGAGCAAAGGCCTGATGTATATAAAAGCTTTTAGAAGGGAGTGAGATGCTTACAGGGTTTTACTGTTGAGTCAATCCAGTAAATGAAAACAACAACAGGAAAACTGCAGTTTTATTGCAATATCAATAACATAATCAATAGAATCAATACACAATCAACAGAAATTACCTCTCAAAGAAAGGACAGTGACCAATTATGAACGTCATTAAAGGATAAGTTCACTCAAAAATTAAAAATAATTGGTCATATAAATAAATAGTCCCGCCCCCAAACACACACACACTGTAAATAGGTTGCTGTAAATTTTACAGTAATACACGGGATACACTTCAAATAAAATAGGCTATGCTGAAAAGTTACATTGGCTAAGTGGCTTAATTTTTATTTTTATTTTTTGAAAGAGACAGTTTGCTGTGTGAAGATATGCACAACATGGCTTTTTTCTTACTGTACATATTACAGTAAAATACTGTTCAAATTACAAAAATCCGTTACAGTGCACCGTTGACCGATATTTTGATAGTCAGTGTTGACATTTTTCATAAGAAACAACCTACAATGACATACTTATAGGGTCTACTTATAAAATATCTCTGCATTTTAAGCTGGAGTAGCTTTATTGAGCATTATGTGATGTAAAATTTGTTAGTTTTACATATGGTTTAATAAGATACATTTTATATACAATATTACCATAAAGTGTTGCCATAGGGTAATTTTCTCTAGTCACAAATAAGCAGTGTTGGGGAAAGTTACTTTTAAAGTAAT
Organism: Sinocyclocheilus rhinocerous; assembly: GCF_001515625.1. Lineage (NCBI taxonomy): Eukaryota > Metazoa > Chordata > Actinopteri > Cypriniformes > Cyprinidae > Sinocyclocheilus > Sinocyclocheilus rhinocerous. The sequence continues at coordinate 612,317 of NW_015635050.1, read as the reverse complement.
GCATTACAATATTGCGTTACTCCCTAAAAAGTAACTAATTACATTACTTAGGTACTTTTTATGGAAAGTAATGTGTTATGTTACTTTTGAGTTACTTTTTAAATCTGGGCAGGGCTTGCTTGATTGTTTTTAATATAAAAAAGTTATTTTACAAATGTAAAAGCCCTTTCTCGCCAAAAGTGAAATTAATATGCCTCAGGCTGAAGGAAATGTAAATTCATGTCTGTACAGTAGAGGGTGCAGCTCAAACAAATTGCATGAAATTCAACACTATTCAGCAAAAATAAAAAAATAAAAAAAATAATAATTTTGTGTCATTTTTGCTAAGCATGGTTGAATTGGATCATCGAAGTTCAGTAGAGACATTTGGTTAATACAATGGGATTAAATGCATAAATGATATTTGTCTTAATTAACATATTTAATTAATGCAGGTTTGTATAATATTCTGAGTTTGTATTTGACTGTTTTTATTCATTTTGACGAATACTGAACCTGTTTTTGTGCAGGTGAGATGAGTAAATACAAGTTCATATTTAGTCTAGAACTACAGTAAGCATCATGTTCACACAGCGCATGCAACGCCTCTGCACTTACTCCTGATTTCTCTCAACATGGCAACACGAGAGCTGTCAGTCAAGACAAGGAAAACAAAGTAACTGGTGTTACTTATTTGAAAAAGTAACTCAGATATTTCTCTTTTAAATTAAAAAAGTAATGTGTTACTATAATAGTTACTTTAAAAAAGTAAGATTACATAACTTGTAATGCGTTACCCCCAACACTTCAAATAAAAAGAAAGTACCTTGAGCTGCATGTGATGATCATCTGGATGAACGATTGAGAGGTCAACCTGGAAAGACTTTTTTAAAATAAAAACCTTCTCACACAATCTCACATCCTCATCAGCAAGAGCAATACTATAATAAGGCCTGCTGCTGAAATCCTTCCTTGCTGCTCCTCTCTCTCCCTCCCTGTCTCGCTGCTCTTAGCCCCACTGAGAGAGCCGTCAGATGTAGTTTGTCCTGACAGCTGATGGATCGGCCAAAGACACTCGTCTCTGGGCACTTCTCTATATATCGTTAATTTAATGCATGATGACGTGGCCAATTACAGGGCGGCTGCACGCTCAAATAGCATGTCAAAACCTGTGTATCAATCTATTAAATCCTGTCTCTTCGTGGCATGAGTAGGCACCTTAAAGCATTGGGGGAAGAGAGAAAGTGCTGACCTCATGGGGATCCGGCCTCTGATCTCACACGGAATAAAAAACAGCCTTAACAAGATATGCTAGCAGGTGAGCTTGCACCTTCCATCTGAATGGAGCTCTCATGTTAATGTGCGTGTGATATCTAAGAATAATGAACTAAAAGTCAAGTAGTGTCTAATATAGGCAAATATACACTACTGTTCCAAAGTTTGGAATCAATACGTTTTTTTTTGGAAAGAAAAACTTTTATTCAGCAAGGATGCATTAAATATATCAAAAGTGGCAGTAAATAATTGTTTTTTACGTTGCAAAAAGAAGTTACAAAAAATATTTTACAAATAAATGCTGTTCTTAAAACTTTCTGTTCACACTTCATTAAGCAGCACCCATTTTTTAACTAATAATAATAAGTTAATGTGACACAGAAGACTGGAGTAATGGCTGCTGAAAATGCAGCTTTGCAAACACAAGGATAATTGACACATTAAAATAGACTAAAATAGAAAACAGTTATTTTAAATTGTCATAATATTTCCCAAAATTGCTATTTTTGACTGCATTTTTGCATAATGAACATAAGACAAAACCTACTGAATTGTTGAATGTTACTGATTGTCATGTTTGTTTAGAATGAAAATACATGCTCTTCGAATGGTTTATCATATATTGATAAATACAATGAATATTATAAATACATAAAAATATATAATACATGTATTACATATTTTATAAATATTACTGTTAAAAATAAATAAATAAATAAATAAATTTTTACCCAAGAGTTTATTCATTATGTCACTATTAAAATAAAGACATTACTAAAAAAAAGACAATGCAATTGGTTGCACAAAAGAAAATAAATGTATAAATTAGATCAAATTTGTCTGAATCAAGTGTTCCACCACACCTGTCCTTGGCATAAGGGCACAGGCTCCAGGGCTCTGGCACAGTCATGCCCCCTAAGAAGACTGGCATCTTGCCCCGCTGTCATTCCACACGGACGCTCACACCCTATCTGGGAGCGATGCCCCTCTGTCACACTGATGAAAGTTTTTAATAAATCCAGCTTGGGCTGATGAGATGCTGTTGATTGAGGTTAATCCCACTGGCACATCTTAAGATGGAAGCTTCCTAGTGACTAGGATGGATTATTCAACCTTCAATATGTATTTAGTTTTATACAATTTTAGATGTTACTATCGCACAGGATGAGCGAGAGACACAGAGGATAGGATCAGCACTGAGCTTTTTTTTGACGAACGTCAGAGGCAAGAACTAAACAGGGATGTAAACAATGGAGTAAGGTAAGATCTTCTAACTGCAAGGTAACAGTCTGAGGAAGCTCAAGGAGAAGGAGTAACAGCAGGTAAGTATAGCAGGTGAGTCCTTTACTCACTGGATACAGACGAGACCAGACAACTGAGTGTGGCGAAGTAGTGTTTAAATACAGTCCATAACTTACACATACTGTATACAGTATGCATATACGCATATTTGCAGTGTTCATAACCCTGTCACTTTTGTTATATCATGTGTCTATGTGGGCCTATCTGCATGTGTAAATTAGGGAGTCTATCCCACAATAACACTCAAGCTCTTTTCTTGCTCGCTCGCTCTCTCTCTCTTTAGTCTTCATTTCCACCCTCTTGGGATTTCATATCTGATGGAGAGGCTGTAAAGTTTGTCTGCTTTAGCTCACTCTTTGATGCTGTCACATTTGATCGGCTCAGAAAGTTCTGGCCCATCAGCTGCTTGCAAATTAGAAAACCTTGTTCGTGGAGTAACAATTGTGCAGCCGACGGCATCTTGTTTCATACCCACCACAAAGCAGCAGTAATACTTTGGTTTCCCAAACTACATCCAGGCCCCAGTTTTTTGAGACACCCACTAAGACTGGAATTGACCAAGAAAAGGAATTGAACAAGGTGATCAAGAAAAGTAATTGCAAAGATGAGAAAATGTTTGGGTGCTGGTCCCCAAAGGATGGTGTTCCAACAAGGCTTCTCGACTAGCTTAACCAGCAACACTTACTGCATTGATATTCATGCTGGTCAAAGCAGGGTTGAGCCCAATTCAGAATTGCATTTATAATGTTTTTTAATTTCCAACTGAATTTGAATTTAGGTAGCAAACATGATGTAGAATTGCCATTCAAATTTAAATATAAGGAAGTAAAATTAAAATGAATTCAAATTCATGTAACTGAAAATTTGTCTAGACAATCTTTGAATGTTGGCTTGACAGCCTTCCAAAATCCATAAAAATAAAAATGTTTGTTTGAAGGTTATGAATTCTTCCAGTCATTCCTCTGATGTGACCAGTTCAATTCAGTTTCCAACTCATGAACTGAGAGAAAAAAAAAACTGATTCTTCAATTCTGAATTGAATACAAGCCTGGTTATAAGCTGGTCTAGACATTCAAGATATATATTCCCCATGCTAGTTGTTGGAAAAAAGTGCTACATATGTGAGAAATGTATGAATGTTGAGAAATGATGCATAACTGGCAGTTTGCTCCACACTAAGATAGTTGAAGGTCTTGTTCTAAATATGTGACATTTGAAAAATCACACGATTGCAGAGCATGAAGCGCAAATTGCAGTCAAGATCGACGAAACCTTCAAGTCTTCCTAAGCTTCCACTCGTTTTCCATCCACAGCGAGACTTCTGTCTTTTTCTCCAGTCCGAGAAGCCTGTTTGCATACAGTGCTTGTAGCAGTGGCTCTTTTCCTCAATCTTGTCGCATTAGCATATGCTCGTGACAGCTCTGGACGCCAGTGGGTGGATCTCTGCACCTCTCATGTGTGGTAAAGGGTATCGCTCGTGTCGCACCGTGTCTCTTATGCAAACCATAGGCTTTAGATGGAGCTCGGCTGACGATGTGACGTGGCCCTCGCTGTCTTCCAGCGAGGGAGTGGACCCGACAGGCCCTGATCACCCGAATGACAGAACTAATCTCCAGACCCGGTGCCGTGCTCCGAACTGTTCTCTGATCAGCTCCCATTAGAACTAAACACTTTGAATGATTTGGAATGAAATCAAAATCAATTTGCGCAGCCCTCTATTCCCAGCCGTCCCCCTGGGCAACGGGCCTTGTCACATCCTGTCGTGCCGAAATTGACGTTTTGACACACGCATACAGGGGAAAAAAGCACGAGAGTAAGCGAGTTGGGGGTAGATGAATGAGTGAAGATGAGAAAAGGCGAAGCCCGATGAAGACGAGGCGCTGGTAGTTTAGGAGTACTCCAACGTGTCACTGCTGAGGAAGGACAATCATGAGCTGTCAGTCAACTCATTTGCAGGACTGGAAGCCTTTAGCTTGGCGGAGAGTTTATCTGACTCGTGGGGTTTGCGTCCACGCTCTTGTCCGACCCGTGCTTTAGCTCTGTAGGCTGAGATTGACAGAGTGACAGGAGACAGGTAACCATATGGACAGGTCTGTGATGCCAGGTTTGAATGACGGGATTTGTCACAAGGTTGGACATGGTGAAATGTGATTGGCAGGCCCGCTTTTGCCTGGGAACACAGCTTTTTTTTTTCTTCCCCCTGCCTGTGACATTGTACATCTGCCAGAGACATGCACGTCTAGGCAACAAGATGGGGAAGAGAGACAGAACGAGAGATTCGTTGTGTGTCTCTCTGCGTATCTGCATGAGATGTGCGCCCGTGTTTGTATACGCTCACATTGGAGCGTATATTTGCGAGCGCGTGCGTGTGTACATCGAATCAGGTCACCGTGAGGTGAGTGCCCTTATCAGGCACGCACAGAAGATGTCGTCCATTTGCAATGACACGGGCTGCGATATCAGGGCTCTGCTTGCAGGGGAGATGTACTGTTTGTCGTTTTGACAGTTTTGGGTGGGCTCAGTGCATTTCACGGCGCACACAGTGTGAACTTTGCTGAAGAACCGTCAGTCTCTCGCTGTCTTGTGGGGATTTCAATCTTAAACAAAACAAGGAGAGCGTAAAAGAGTGTGGATATCACAGACAGGATCCTTTAATCAGTCCTGGTACTGTATCACTGCAAAAAGCAGATGTAGTTTTTCCCCTCCTGTATTGGAGATATTACTACAGAAATGTTCAAAATAACTTCATAGATTGTAGGGAAATTAATTGAAGCTGACACCCACGGGCAGACTTGCGGTTAGCTGCCACCTCCGTTGTTTTGCTAGAACACGAACATACGGATAATAACAATGATGCTGTTTACTTACCCATGCGCTTGGGTTGAAAATAAGTAGAGTGTATTGGAACCACTTTGGTGTAATGAAATTATTTTTGGTTGACTTTACTTAATGATATAATTAGTCTGTGTTGTAATGATAATTAATTACTCCATAATTAAAGGTCCATCAATGGACATTAATTTAAAGTGTTGGCTAATTAATCTTTTCTTTGACGATTGCACCTGGATATGTGCTTTGCTTTAAGCAGATGTGCAGCTCGTGGCCAGCCAGAGCAGAAACATCTGGAGCCACTTCACATGTGATATGATGCTTCCACTGGTCAGTAGCCAAGTGTGGATACAACAGTCTCGCTAAACGAGCGAATCGGAAATGTCAGTTCATTGTATACTCGCTGACATTGAGGGCTAGGCTGGCTGGTTTGGGGGTCCGCATGTCACTTTTGACCCCGTGGAGACACAAGGCCTTCACTGCGATTAGTCACGGACGCACGCTTGACTTTAACATCCACTGAGAGGCGGAAATGTTGCTCTGCCTGATCAAAGTTGTCGGATACTCTGGAACATCTTTAGCAATTGCACAGCAGCCAAGAAGAACACAGGAGTTTACAGTTAGATGCAAGGTTCAGATGCTAATGCCATCCACTGGTCAGAAGGTCATTTTTGTATGTGTAGAAAAGCAGGGAAGAGCCTTACAAGCCAATATTTAAGCACAGTATGTAATATTGTTATATATCTATCTATATGCATGACATTATCTGAGCACACTACACAGCTATTCCACTTCAAATACATAAAAACCGTACACTGGTGTCAGAAAATCACTATGCACAAAGTGTTAAATTGAAGTACAGTCGTAGCAGTGTTGCTGGTATACGTTGCATGCAAGAAAGCCTAAAAAAACATGTAAATATATTTCATCTTTGCATGCAGTGTAACACATCGTAAAAGATAATGATGTAGGGAAAAAAAAAACGTAATCTGCGATGTGTCCCTCGAGATGAAATGACATGAAATCAGTCACTTTTTCTTTGCTAATGTTTACACGTTTCAGCTACAATGGGCAGGTGATTAGACAGGATGGGGGACAGTGGCAGCGGAGACCTCTCTCTCTCGCTCTCATCGCTAATGACGAGTCACATGTGTGCAGCTCTCCAGCTTTGACAGACACAGTGTCAATCATCACCACGGAAACAGACCCCATGATGTCACCCAGCTGGCCCCGCTCGACAGCTGATGGGCATCAGAGACAGAGCTGATTCCTTTCCTGCACTCTGATTGGCTGGATTATTCTGCTGCAGTGCTAATGACTATGGTGCAAAATGGCTGTAATCTCATTATGGCAAAAAAAAACAAAACACAGGATTTATTCCTCTCACATGTACATGCTCCGATATGGTTTTTCAGTTCTGAAATGGTTATTTCATGATTTTTAATGCAATTTCATTTCAAGCCTTGAAATGAAATGTTATGCATTTGCTAAAGATGTCTTTCTTGTTCTCTTTCCCCCCTCACATTTCAATCTTGTGGGTAAACCTACAGAAATACATCTACACAGAAATCACAAAGGCACGCACAATCCTACACAAACTTAATTCTTAGAGTTTAAACAATTCAGCTGACAAGTGCTGCTGAATGTCAGGAGGCTGTAGTCAAGCAGAGAGGAGGAGGAGAGGGGTGAAGGGTACAATAGACTGCACTCTCCCATGGGTGTAATCTCGCTTTGTTTACGCTACCAGAGTGTTATTTTAGCTGTCTGTTTGGGCCACAGCATGAGTGACGTGGATACGGATACACTGTCTGAGAGAGGGTTGGCTGCACAACTTGACTGTCTGTGTTAATGAATGAACATGGATTTAACATTTTACACTCAAAAATAAAATATTATCTGTTTATGTTATCATGCAATATGGTCATATGCACATGATCATTTTACACTGTACATGAAAGTAAAGCTCTTACCCTTACAAAAATAGATTTGTATTTATACATAAATTGTACAATAGCATTTGTATTTCCACTGTATTACACAAACACCTGCTTGCATTGTTGCACAGGCTTTACAGTTTCAGTCCATCTTAATGTAAACATGCACATCCTCTCATATTGTTGGTTTGACCATTGTTCAAGCCCATACAGTATGCCTTTCTCAGATGAATATACGAAGTGTGCTTTGATGTAACATGCCGGATTGCATAAAATGCACAGGTTTGTCGGGTCGCACAATGCAAACACCAAATTGCAGGTCTCCGCTTGCGATAGCATCGGTGTAAGCTGTGTGAGCTGAAAGCAGGGATTTGTATATAACCACTCTCGCTCCTGGGTGGGAACCTGGACTAATAGAATATATTAGAAGATTATATTTAACAAAGTGTCCATCTCAAATAAGGTCCATTTTTCATGTGACAGCCATTCCAGGGAGGCCCAGAGAGGAAGAGAGGGAGGAAAAGATGGCTGTCTGAAAAAGCTGGTTTGAGATTGGCTTGGTATCCATTAAAGTGTGGAGCATGGTGCATATTTTCATTATTCACACAAAGGTACGTGTCAGCTAATCACGGCGAAATCGCAAGCGTTTAAAAAGCCAACAGACAGACTCCATCCATTACGTCAATTATGAATTAGCACCTCTCCGCCATCTCACTGCACGGAAATGTCTAGTGCTGTCTTAATTAGCCAAACACAGGGCATCAATTCCTCCCAGCCAATGCTGTCTCCTCCTGCGTGCACACACGCGCACGTACGCACACTGAGCCGAGATTTGAAATGGCGCATGGGGACATTTAATGAGACAAGCGCTCGTGTTTGTCATGCTTTGACGATACATTACTGATCTGATATCCTCGCCCGTTTCAAGTGTAAAATACATCAGTTGTACTTGTCCTGAGCCAGATTTCAGAGGAAAACTTAACAGCCAGACACAATATATCACATTAATGCACACACCTGCTGCAATCACATCCTTCATACCTGTAATAAATTACAAAAAAAAAAAGAAATGAAAAGAAAAGAAAAAAGAGAGAGCGTCTCGTATAAAGCGTATAAAGCGTATAAAGTCAACAAACAGAACGGGTTCTCTCTGTTGTCCAGCTTCAACCGTGTCACTGTCTCTTTAAAGTAGCCCCTCCCTGTCTCTCCCGCTGCCACGGCTACAGCCAACGAGCATTGTGAAGTGTGACATGATCATGCTCACTTTCCGTAGTTAAGCCCTCGCCGGGGGTCGGCCTCTCCAGCTGCTCAATGAGTCATTTGATTGTCATCCACCTAGTGCACTCACAGAGAGAGGAGAGAAAGAGAGGCAGACAGCGACCGAGAGGGAGGGAGGGAAGAAGAGAGAGGGAGATATGGAGGGAGGGACACATTGGAGGCAATGGGAGAGAATGAGAGGAAAGGAGGGGAGTGAGAGAGAGGAAGAAAGACAGAAGTCAGTTTGAGAGAGGAAGAGAGAGAAACGGAGCCCGGAGCGTCGTCTGCCGAGGATGACAAGCAGTCACAGAGTCTAAACCCCCGCGCAGAAATAAGTGAGTTAGAACAGGGCTTCTGGCTCTGTAATAAACCGTTTAATGGACAGACAGCCTCTCCTTTCCTTCCTCAGGGTAACACTAAATCCCTCTTTATTGTAGTTTGCACAGATGTTAGTGAGTTATCCATTTCTCTAATCACACTGGATGCTGGCACATCCATCTCGAGGTGAAAAATAACCCCTCGCATTTTCTCCCACAAACATCCAGCAATTCCTCTCTCTTGTTCCGTCTCTCTCCCTCTTTAATGTCAGCTGTGAGTCATATAAGGGTCAGTTGCACCAATACAAATAGAATTCAAACAATATTGTGTCCCGTTTCGAGGCTTCATGCGATTAGGAACAGCCTGCGGTCAGGTTTGTTTTATAGGTTATGGTGCCGTTTCAGGGGTGCGGCATCTGGACATGATATTGCCGAGCGCCTCGTCATAAAGACAGACATTGTCCCGAGGCCTGCGTCGCAATAACGCGATTCGCCACCATAGAGCAGAGACAACAATGTCAGATTGTTTTTGAACTGCACAATTTCATAACGGCCTCACAGTCTCAGCCAACAGAGGCAAACGCAATTAAGTCATTGATAAACAACAAAGTGTGCTGGAAAAGTAAGTTTGGATTACAGGAGTCTATGTGAAGATAAAACGATAAGCAAGGGCATATTCGATTTCACCTGATGCAATCGCATTTATTAAAAATCAATGCAGCAAGGAAAGGACAGTCATATCTTTAACAGAAAATATTTGGAGCGTTTTCCCGCATCTTAATGCGCTCTTCGGCTATTCTGACCTCTCGACAGCTGTTTTTATGTGTTAATTTGATCGTTTTAGATGATTTCAACCAGCACAATATATACTCTTCATCAGACAGTTGTGAGAGACGGACTGTCTCTGACTCCGACCCTGTGAGATGTTAAAAAAAAAGAAAGAAGGAAAGAAAGAAAGAAGGCAGAGAAAAAAAAAGAAAGAAGCGAGACCGATTCAGCATTCAGCGAAATGCAGACGGGTTAAATCTGGAAGCGTGACAAAAATGTGTCCAGCCTAATGATGTCAACTAGTGTTCACTTTGCAGAATGTGCCTTCCTGCTTTCTCTCTCCTTCTCATTCTCCTAACTGCTGAGAAAAGCAAAGTTCTGACACAAACACAGTGTCATGTAAACACATCCACTCTCCTTCTTCCACCTATTACTGTAATCTCACTATCAAACACAGACATGAAAATAAACCGCTTTTCCGAGCGACGAGGCGAGAGTGTGCCGAACGAATCGAGCCACACCGACATGTTGTGTCTTTAGGCTCTAACTAGGTGCAGAGGACTGTAAGTTCTGGAGAGTGAGGGAAAGGTCACATGGAGTTCAGAGCGAGCGGATGAGTGATGGCCGTGGAGTGAGGGGCTCTGTTGCCGGGTCTTGTACTTTTCTGTGCTGGCTGATGGGCCTCACAGCAGTAGCCTGAGTCTTGATGGTGCCCCCCCCTCTTTTTTTAACACAAACACACACACACACACACACACACACACACACACACTCTCCACCATCCCATCATTTCCCCTCCCACTGCTTGAGTGAGAGATTTGCCCTCATCTTCGTCTCCCTCCTCCCACCTCCAGCTGCCCCTGGGCTGTTCGGGAGACTCGGGGAACGAGGGGTAAAGGGTTTAGGGGGCCGGACATCTCATGACCAGGTCAGCGGAGGAGGGCCGGCCCCTAAAGTCAGCCTGACTGGCTGGGGCTGAGCTTGAGCTTGTTGTACCTGGCTGGACACAAAAGGACCTGGAGCAGCAGGGGTGGGCTACTAAAATAAACATCAAAGGAGTGGAGGGGATGTGTAGCGGACCCTTTTGTTGCCTGGAAATGGAGGGCTCCCCTGGGCGGTGTCGGCACTAAATGAGATGGTCTGTCTCGGGCGCGCTTCCTGGTGAAATATTTTGATAAATAAATCACAGGACCCTCGACACGTTAACCGTTTAGCGACCAACAGGCCACGAGATAATCAGAGCTACTTTTTTAAACCCCCTTCTCCATCCCTCTTTTTCTGCCACTGGAAGCCAGCGTATCATTTGAATAACAGCTTGCGGTGTCTGCTTCCTTTAGAAAGCATCATACACATTCGGATTGTGTTCCACCTATTGTTTGCCGAGCTCGCTCCCCTGAAAATAACAAATCCATTCTGATGTGTGTCTCTGCCGTGTCAAAACAGAGCCCTGATAATGACATGAACCTAAACCTCTGGAGGTGTCTCTAGGGCTCCGGTGCTCTTCTAGCTATTAGGATTTGTTTGCTTGTTTGTTTTCTGTGTGTAGGGTCCCCATGGATGTGGCTAATTGCTCGACGTGATTGTGTAATATATTCACAGTCAAGGAGAATAGACGGGGTATAATGTGTGCGTGTGTGTCTCGAGTTCCTCTGTGAGCACTGGTATAAGTGTGTCTCATTTGTACCTTGTGTTCTAATAAATGTTAAGCTGTCAAATAATGTGTCGTGCCACACAACGCGCCGTGGACCTTGTGCAAAAGAAGTGACGCTCTACATACCCTCGGCAACAATAAGACAAAGCCACTCAACGAGATTTGTGTACTACCGTATGACTGTTTCCACATATGTCGAGTGGGAGGTTGTGTTTGTGTGCGTGCATCTGCATGTGTGCACTGCACCGATTAAAACTGCTTTGCTAGCAAACGATTGTGAGCGTGAGATTGTGTGTGCGCGTCTGCGTACGTGTGTGTGCACTCAAGCGGTTGAGATGGTGGCGGTGAAGGGAGGGCTTCTGGGGAAGAGATGATTATGCCCATCTGTGGTGGATGCCAGGTGTGTACTCCCCACCCCCACCTCTTCCCTTCCCGTTCCTCCCCTCCATCCCGGTGATGCTCCACTCCACTCATCACCCTCCATCAGCGCGCTCCAGCTGCCAGCCACCATGCTAACTAGTACCAAGGGGCACTAGCGTGCCTTCACAGATCACACTTACTGGTGAAACCGGAGCAACTCTGCAGTCTATAAAAGCGCAACTGGATGAGACACTGTCCAACAGGGCCTGACACCTGCTGCGGTCATGGACTTCCTCTCGGCACGGCTGCCCTGTGAAAACTCATAAAAATTAGCCCTGGACTCTAGTGCACTGATATTGACCGCCGCATCAGATTTTCTTGCTGTCGATTGCTTGTTGCTTTCTGGTCAATTTAGATTCTCCTCACCTCCAGAAACTGCAGCTTGTGTTTGGTCACAAGGGTGATTTCTGTGATCATTCCACTGGCGTGCATGTGAGAGCTGCTTGATTTGTGGCAGCACCCTGTTTCTGTGAGGCTGTCACCCACATAGACACACTCACGTTCATACCACGGGGCCACCCCACACAGAGAGGACGCGCCTCGTAAAACACCCCACGACGGGCTAGATTGATCCCCTGGTGAAAATGGGCAATATTCCTACTGCATCGATATCAATAAAGCGTCTCAGGCTGGAGGCTGTGCAGGCCTCCTTTTTGTTTCCCTTCTGTGGTGGGTAGAGGGAGGAAAAAATCCATAGACAATTGATGGTGTCTGGAAGAAAGGCTCTATTGGAGTATATCAAATCAGGGTATCGAAGAGAGGAAAGTTTGCCCTGTAAATTAGACTGTTTGCTTCAAGTTCAGTGATAAAGAGAATGGAATAGGAATGTCCTTTTTTGCCTATGCCAAATGGTGAATGGTGTGCATCCGTACCCTTCTGTCAGACATGGAATGTTAATATATGGAGCAACATAGAGATTTGTGCAAGTATCATTGAACATTTATAGTTGATTGACACTAAAAGGACAGTTTCGAAATTAAAGGGACAGTTCACCCAAAAATAAAAATTCTGTCATTGTTTACTCACCTTCATGTCATTCTGAACCTGTATGATTTTCTTTCTTCTGTGCAACATAAAATGAGTTTGAGGATTTTTTTTTTTTTTTTCAAAATATCTTCTTTTTTGTTCTACGGAATAAGTAGTTATACAGATTTGAAACAACATGAGGGTGAGTAAATGTGTGAACTATTTCTTTAAGTACATTTACATGCACAGTTACAATCAAGTTACAGTGGGTTTTTGAGTAGTCAAGCTAAAATGACACATGGCACAATGTGTAATTGAATATTTGAAGGATTAAATACATGTCGTGTGTCACCTGTCTTTTAAAGCAAGTGCACAGCACCAAGGCACCAACGGTAGTCTGATTAATGTTTATGCATGTTGGACAAAGCTAAGCTACAATCATATTATATAATATAGTAAGTGTATGTTAGTCAATTTTATTCAGACTAGGCCCTACATAACATTTAAAAATGAATTATTGCTTTAGTCAGGCAGAAATCTAACTTTTAAAGTGCATGTAAAAGCATATACTGATTGTTGACCATTGATGCTCTTTTTGTGAGCAAACCTATTTCTGTTATCTCTCCTTTTCTGTTTGCTGGGTTAGTTGTGTGGAGGGATGGTGCCCTTCACAGAATGCTTTGTAGATGAAATCAGGCCAATCAGTAGCATAATGAGAGGTGTAATATGTCCCCTGAGAGAGAAGGAAGGGGAATGGGGGTTTATCATATTGCCAGAGCCTCTATAATCTCTATTAGACTCTATAATCTCTCCACAGATACTCACATATACGCTCACACAGAGTGTCATACCCAACAAATAGGCTATCTTCTAATTTTCATACACTTTTACCTTTCTGCATTTCTTTGCCTTTTCAATCCGTGTTGTCCCTGTTCTGCTATCAGAAGTGCATCTGGGCTACTGTATAACTAGACAATCCTCATGATAATTATTCAATAGCAGTGAAAACACACAGTCTAATTGTAGTCTAGTCCTAATTACACATGGCTTTGTTTTCTAGGAATGCATTTCAAAGGCACATCAAACACTTTGAGTTGGGTGAAAAGCAATATAGCTGGGAACATATGCAGACCTACTTTAGACCAAGTAAATAATTTCATTATTGGTGTATGATAACAAGAAATGGAAAAAATAGAACCAGAAAAAAGCAGACAGTTATATGTATGTGAGTCATGCTTATTATCTCTTATCTTGCATGTATTAGCATATGCATGAGATTGTTTTTATACTTGAGTCAAACCAGCTTGCAAGAAATCCCTCATTGACAAGAATAAGAATTCAATATCAGCAGAATTAAAAGTTTCCAGCTTTAATATGGAAATTATGCATTTGAGTCCAATAAAGCAGACCCCTGGATTAATATACACGCAGTGATGCGCTATTCCTGACACATTTTGATTTGTTCAGGGCTGCATGTACATGTGTGTTCTATGCGTTCCGACAGGTAAAATGCTGTACACATTCAGTAAACGAATACATTAATTGGAGGTGACTCTCTTCTGCGAATGAGGTGATTTTATCATTCAGTATGTGTTTCCGTATGTTTGACCACCAATAAACTTCTCCTGACCACCCAGATGCATGATAAACAGGTTTTGAATTTTTCTGAATCATTACAAATGTGTGGGACAATCTTACAAATAATGAAAAAACGTAAGACATTGAAACCTTGAGATGTAGTCCCCCCGCAACAAACACTGTCTCCACCAATAATATTTTGACATTTCTATGCACGATGCCACATTTTTAGACATTTTCGAGGAAAGACACCAAAGTACTTCAGCGGCTGCCTTTCTTTTTTTTTTTTTAAACCACATAATGTCTGAAGCGGCTTAATTGGATTGGGGAAAGCTGTCTATTTCCAGTTTCTCTCCCTTAGTCTTGTTATTTTCTACATTCCCTCAGGAACGTGGAATCCACAACATTCACTTTTGTCTGGTGTCTGTCAAAGAATAAACATCAGATATGAAATTGGAAAGAAAAAGTGCATTCCATCACGGAAGGATGTACTTCGCTCTTATCAGATATTTGCATCTAAATTGGAGTCTTGCTCTGCCTTTGAAAAGAGCACCATATTGAGCGCACACACGCGGTGTTTCGACTGGAACGTAACACATTGTTAAATGTCCAGTCACGAATAGTTGTTAGCTTTATCCTGGCCATTCATTCTCTGGGAGTATTATGTCCTTTAGCAAGACTTCTCTGATGACATTCATGGCCTGCAAAGTGACCTCTGTAGCCGTTTGAATCTGCAATTTAGTTGTCCATTATGCCATTCTTCCTTCTATTCTGTTTTGTAACCCACCTATAGATAACTGATCAAAATTTTAGTGCATGACAGAACTTTTAAGCTTTTTTCATTGATTGATTGATTGATTGATTAGGTCTCCTTAGATGCATGCATATGTCTCATTATTTTCTTGAAATGCCTTTATCTTATTTTTAAAATAATTACTATTTTAAATTATAGCATTTAAAACACCAACATAAGTGTAATTTAGATATTTCACTATTTTATAATTCTCAAAAACTTTAAATTTGAAATTAAGAATTCTCTTAAATAAATATTCAACAGTTTTTCATGAAACTTCTAATACTGTGACTGTAAGTAGTTTCCCCCAAAATTCATGAACAGACAAAGTGGATGTGTTTTGAAAGCAAATGCCAAGTCCATCCTAACACTTTTGACAAATGAAAACACTGTCAATTCAACTGTAAAATTATTTTAGTCAGTGTAATTTAAATGGAAGCAAATGCCGTGGTTCAAGTGGACAGAATGGCATATTTGGCAGCACCTCTGCTCTTCCCCTGATGGAGTTCATTAGAATTCTGTCTTTTACATACATGTGTGTGTATGCATATGTGTGTGTGTGTGTGTGTGTGTAGTGTGTATATATGTGTGTGTCTGGTCTTCCTGGTCCAGTCCTTCTTCAGACTGATTCCATCAGCGCTGCCTCTAATCCACTTACTTAATGAAATACATAATTAACATATTATAATTGCAGTAAAGATGGTTTTGACAGAAATCATTTCCCGTATCTAATACCATAGTAATTTAATCTGTTCCCCACTCCCTAACACGACCCCTCCTGATTAAGTTTTGTCCCTTCATTTTTCGATGCACGAAGAGCGTGAGTCAGTATGTGTGTGTGTGTTTGTGTGGATGTGTATTTTCTCCTCTGCCTAGTTTGTCATGATTATTATTCTCCATTGTCCCTGTCTTGATTGATTGACAGGGCTGTGGTGTGCATATGGGTCATGTGACCTGGCAGATGGCGGAGAGGAATGAGTGAGCAGTTTCCCTGCTTGTGTGGTCTCACACTTCTTCTCTTGATATGTTTCATAAACAGAGTATTACAGCAAGAGCAAAGACAGCTAACAAATGAGAGAGAGAGAGAGAGAGAGAGAGAGAGCGAGAGAGAGAGAGAGAGAGAGAGGGAGGGAGAGAGAGAACCTCTTGAGTTTTTCCTTTATTCTTGTGCTGTGTTATGAGGGTGAGATAAACCTTGTGTTTCATTGGTAACTATAAACTACTCTTCTAACCCTGTCTATGGGCTTTGTGAACACCCAGCAACAACTTGTAATCATTCCCTATGAAGAAATGGCAAGATGTCATAAAAATTGGGCTTGTAAGAAAAAGTATGACTTTTATTCTTTCTGTAAGATTTTGTGTTTGTTTGCTTGTTTTCAGTATTGGTTGTATGTTTTTGTACAATATCTTATAATTTCACCATTCTGGATAGTTATTTTATATATACACACACACAACAAAAACAACTGATGAACTATTAGCAAAACTTCGGTTCCAAAATGCTATAAATCCATTTTGATTAATTTGAGTAAACATGTGTTTTCTTTACCAAGAAAGTGGCAAGATGAAACTATGAAACAAGATTAAACTAAGTAGCAAGAAAGTTTGAAACTATTTGCTGTTTCAAACTTTCACGTAGCATCTTTAGGTTATAATAAAATAAAAAATTCAAATCCAGATTTTGATTTTCAAAGATTTATTATAAAAGCTGACTTCATACATCATCCGACCGGAGCTGCTTCCGTGTACAACTGTTGGCGCAAGCTACATTAAAGTGATTATTACTTTTTGAATATGGATATTTTTCTTACAAAAACGCATCGATCCGCTACAGGAGGCCTTTGTTCACCCCCCGGAGCCATGTGAGACACTTTTTTAATGGATGGGCACTTTTTATTTAACTTCTTTTAGACTGATGCATGCAACACCCGCTGAGTGGCATTAAACAGCTTGAAAGATCAAAGACAATGTTTAATATAACTCCGACTGGATTCGTCTGAAAGAAGAAAGTCATATACACCTAGGATGACTTGAGGGTGAGTAATTTATTGGCTAATTTTCATTTTTGGGTGAACTAACCCTTTAAATGCATGGTTTTTCCTTCTGGAGCATCATTGAGGGTTTGAACCTTCTGTAATAGTAGCATATGATTCCCTCAGTTGTCCTCAGTGTGAAAAGATGGATCTCAAAATCAGGACTCATGAACAACTATCACAAAACAGAAAAATGGATCATCCAGGAAACGACACACAGTATTAAGATTCAAGGGTATGTAAACTTTTGAATGGGGTCATTTTTATAAATTCAGTTATTATTTTTTTCTTGTGGAGTATATATAAACATATTTTTATGTGAAATTGCTTATTCAGGACAGTACTACATAAAAAATGACATGCAATTTTCATGAGCTCTCCTATTTTGTTAAAATTATTAATATTTGCATATTCTGCAAGGGGTATGTAAACTTATGAGCACAACATATATAGTTCATCAGTTGTTTTTGTTGTGTGTGTGTGTGTGTGTGTGTGTGTGTGTGTGTGAGTCTATGATGTGTAATAATAATAATAATAATAATAATAATAAGAATAATATTGTTGTTGTTGCTACTGCTGTTAACAACAAATATACTAATACTAATACATTGTGTGATTAATAATAATTTAACAGTTAATAATAATGATTTTGTCTTTTTCCATTTAGATAGAGATTGGGATAGAGTATATTGGGGTTGATAGTATTATTATTATTATTATTATTATTATTATTATTGTTGTTGTTGTTGTTGTTGTTGTTGTTGTTGTATTTTTAGTATCCAATTTTAATATTGTTGTTGTAACAACAACAATACTAATACTAATACTAAAACATTGTGTGATTAATAATAATTGAATAATTAATAATAATGATTTTGTATTTTTTTCCCATTTGGATAAAGACGTATTTGGGGGTTATTATTATTATTATTAGTATTATTATTATTATTATTATTATTATTATTATTATTATTTCTACTAATGATAAAACATTGCCAACATGACAGCATTGGTGTGTCATTCACACCACTGTGAGATGCTACAGTGTATTTGTATTGGAGCAGCTGCTGTGGTGTATTGTAGAGATGCCAGAGTTCAGGCAGAAAATGGGCTTAAATCTTAAAGCACAGATAGAGTAACAATGAGTGGTTATTGCTCTAAAGAGCCGCAGGCTCAAGGGATGTCTGTAATGCCATTACCCACTACATAATCTATCCCAGCCAATAGGCAACTGACCCCACACTGCCCCTAGGTCACAGCGAGTTCAGGAGGTGGAAGAGCCGAGGCGTGAGGTAACACACTCAAAACACCAGTCCTCCGATTCTTTCTCCCATAAACACATATAACACAAACACACCCCTCACATACTTCACTGGCTTCAGCCATCAGCATCAGCATAAGGTCCAGCCAGCAACCTGAGACGCATGATGAAATGTTGGCCTGTTGATCAAAAGGCCTGTTCTCATCTCCTCTTCATTGCACGTTTGACGGAGACTGAATGCAGTCAATAATTACATTAATCTAATCCAGTAAGGCACCAGACATGCATTAGTTACTCTTATGGAGATGCAGAACAAAAGCAGGGGACTGATAGATGGAGGGGTGGATGCATGCATGTGCGCCCGCTGAAACCGGAGACTTTGTCGAAGAAAACGGAGAGGGAGGAGGGGAAAAAGAGTGTGTGAATGTGTGCATGTTGGTGAAAGAAAAAGAGCAAGAGGTGGAGGGACACAGAAAGAAAGAGAGAGAGAGAGAACATGTGAGAGAAAAAGCAAGAGAGATTGTGTTGAGTAATGAGCACTGTGCTCCCAGAACAATCACGCTCTCCATTTTGTAGTGTGTTTTCACCTGATGTATTGTCTCTGTTGAGGGAGGCCTTGTAATAAGACCATTTGGGCCCCTCATTTGTGCGCATTAGAGGCAAATATCTTACAGTGCCCTTAAAAGAGCCTGGAGGCCTGGAGAAACAGCAGTCCTGATGTGCATTTGGAGCAGGTGACGTAAGGAGAACACTCCTGATTATCTGCTAAAAACAAGAGCACATTCACCACAGGTCTCCGTTTCTCCTTCATCTATCCTATACACTCCATCTAGACTTATTTTTAGCAGGTGTGTAATTTCTGACTGCAGACTTATGAGCTGATAATCAAAGCGCTTTACAGTATTACAGTATATATGCTGTTCTCTCTGACGTCTATATCAGAAATGAGAGAGGAATAAATCCTGGGAGATTTGCTGTGTTGTCTCTTCACTTTCAGCCACATACTCCTCTTTTGATTACACACGTGCCGTGCGATTGAATTGAATTTGTGTTTGTGTGTGTAAATAGGCCATCCGGGCACGTGAGGGATATGACAAGATGAAGAGGCTTCCAGAAGCATCAGTAGATGCAGCGTGGAAAATGATTTTAATCAAACTCACACCACTTATCAGAGCCAGCAGATGGAGGAGCCAGATTCTCTTCCCTTAAGCTAAAGATGGCCACCTGAGAAAAAGATGTGTTCTGGCAAAACTTTCCCGTATGGCCATGCTCGCTTTTGGCTGAAAATATAATTTTGCAACAAAAAATCTATTTAAATTGAACTTAGAGTAAAAATAAATAAATAGCATACATCAAATGAGTTTAATTAATAAATAACACCCAACACACTCACAATAATAAAGTTATCATTTGTGTAATCAGTGTTAATGTTTTACTATGTGGTGTATTTATTTAGTTTTGTTTTATTATTATTATTTTTTAATATAATTTATTGTCTTGAATTAGTTTTTTCTTGTTTTGTAGTTCTTTGTGTATGAGAAAAGCGCAACATGATTCAAATGTATTATTATTAGTAGTAGTATTATTATAAGATGCTAAAATCGCAAGATGTTGTAAAAATGTTGTAAACAATTACTGGCTAGTCATACAGTTTTGACTATCATTCTTTTTTATCATTCTAAGTTTTTATTTGTTTATTTGTGCAAAATATCTTGTGATTTTGTGAGACCGGGTTTGATAGTTATGAGACGGAATAAATATTAATATAAAAATAATAATAATAAAATTATGTGTGTATGTGTGTGTGGCTCGCTGACGTACTACTGTGCATAGTGTGGGCAATCTGAACGTATTGTAACTGTGAAATAAAAACAACACAACGACCTACGGGTTCCTTTTCATACGTGAGTCACTCTGATTCACTCGCTGTGCCACATGCACACATACAAACATATTTACATAGCACCTCCTATGTCAGGGTCACACGGTGTCTTTCTCAGAGACAGGACGACATGTGTGAGGAGAGACGGCAGTTAAAGCAGGGGGTGGGGCGAGCACTGAATGGCAAGCGTACAAGAATACCGCCACATCAACTGCCAATATGTTTGGAGGCCTTGGTAACAGCATGTGGTCTCTGGGGAGAGCTGCAGCAGTTCAGGAGAATATCAGACGGAGGGGAAAACAATTTCTGGTGCCAATAATGCAGCACAGATGAAAAATGTTTTAATATTTGCCGCTGCTTTATGGCAGCCACTGTGACAGTGATGGAGTCAATGTCAGCTTTTTCCTTTTAAATGTCATGCTCTGTCTCTGTTCACTCCATGTGTGAATGAAAGAATGTTTGTGTGGCACGTGTGGATGTGTGTTATTTTTACGTGTACAGTTGCAGTGTGTGTGTGTGTGTGTGTGTGTGTGTGTGTGTGTG
>NW_015635050.1:588563-591349 GCF_001515625.1 Sinocyclocheilus rhinocerous | reverse complement strand
ATTAGTATTATTATTATTATTATTATTATTATTATTATTATTATTTCTACTAATGATAAAACATTGCCAACATGACAGCATTGGTGTGTCATTCACACCACTGTGAGATGCTACAGTGTATTTGTATTGGAGCAGCTGCTGTGGTGTATTGTAGAGATGCCAGAGTTCAGGCAGAAAATGGGCTTAAATCTTAAAGCACAGATAGAGTAACAATGAGTGGTTATTGCTCTAAAGAGCCGCAGGCTCAAGGGATGTCTGTAATGCCATTACCCACTACATAATCTATCCCAGCCAATAGGCAACTGACCCCACACTGCCCCTAGGTCACAGCGAGTTCAGGAGGTGGAAGAGCCGAGGCGTGAGGTAACACACTCAAAACACCAGTCCTCCGATTCTTTCTCCCATAAACACATATAACACAAACACACCCCTCACATACTTCACTGGCTTCAGCCATCAGCATCAGCATAAGGTCCAGCCAGCAACCTGAGACGCATGATGAAATGTTGGCCTGTTGATCAAAAGGCCTGTTCTCATCCCCTCTTCATTGCACGTTTGACGGAGACTGAATGCAGTCAATAATGACATTAATCTAATCCAGTAAGGCACCAGACATGCATTAGTTACTCTTATGGAGATGCAGAACAAAAGCAGGGGACTGATAGATGGAGGGGTGGATCCGGCTCCATGCATGTGCGCCCACTGAAACTAGAGACTTTGCCGAAGAAAACAGAGAGGGAGGAGGGGAAAAAGAGTGTGTGAATGTGTGCATGTTGGTGAAAGAAATAAAGCAAGAGGTGGATGGACACAGAAAGAGAGAGAGAGAGAGAGAGAGAGAAAACGTGTGAGAGAAAAAGCAAGAGAGATTGTGTTGAGTAATGAGCACTGTGCTCCCAGAACAATCACGCTCTCCATTTTGTAGTGTGTTTTCACCTGATGTATTGTCTCTGTTGAGGGAGGCCTTGTAATAAGACCATTTGGGCCCCTCATTTGTGCGCATTAGAGGCAAATATCTTACAGTGCCCTTAAAAGAGCCTGGAGGCCTGGAGAAACAGCAGTCCTGATGTGCATTTGGAGCAGGTGACGTAAGGAGAACACTCCTGATTATCTGCTAAAAACAAGAGCACATTCACCACAGGTCTCCGTTTCTCCTTCATCTACCCTATAGACTCCACCTAGACTAATTTTTAGCAGGTGTGTAATTTCTGACTGCAGACTTAGGAGTTGATAATCAAAGCTCTGTGATTATTACAGTATATATGATGTTCTCTCTGACGTCTATATCAGAAATGAGAGAGGAATAAATCCTGGGAGATTTGCTGTGTCATCTCTCCACTGACTGCCACGTACTCCTCTTTTGATTACGCACGTGCCGTGCGATCGGATCGGATTGAATTTGTGTTCATGTGTGTAAATAGGCCATCCGGGCACGTGAGGGATATGACAAGATGAAGAGGCTTCCAGAAGCATCAGTAGATGCAGCGTGGAAAATGATTTTAATCAAACTCACACCACTTATCAGAGCCAGCAGATGGAGGAGCCAGATTCTCTTCCCTTAAACTAAAGATGGACACCTGAGAAAAAGATGTGTTCTGGCAAAACTTTCCTGTATGGCCATGCTCGCTTTTGGCTGTAAATATATTTTTGCAACAAAAGAGCTATTTAAACTGAACTTCGAATAAAAAATTAAAAAATAGCATACATAAAATAGGTTGAATATTAAATAAATAACACCCAGCACACTCATAATATAAAAGTTATATATATATATATATATATATATATATATATAATCATTGTTAATGTGTTGCTATGCTGTGTATTTATATTGTTTTGTTTCATTATTTCTTTTTTTTATAGTAAATACAAGATACTGTACATTTCTTGTATTTGTTTTCTTGTTTTGTAGTTATTTTGGGTATGAGAAAGCTGCATAACAATTAAAATGAATTATTATTATTATCATTATCATCATCATCATTTTTCACAAGATGCTGAAATTGCAAGATTAAAATGTGGTTGTTGGCTTTCTTTCTATAAAGGTATAATTTTCCTTTGGGGGAAAATGCTTATGTTTAGCTATGGGTCATATGTTTTTTTTTTTTACAATATCTTTTGTTATTTTAATCTATCAGTACATATTATTACAAGTTGTAATGAGACTGGGTTTATTGATATAAAAATAATACCACAGTAACAACAACAACAACAGATGAACTATATATACCTACAGTGTAACAACTATAACTATAACTAAACAACACAACAACCTACGGGTTCCCTTTCATACGTGAGTCACTCTGATTCACTCGCTGTGCCGCACACACACACACACACACATACAATCATATTTACATAGCACCTCCTATGTCAGGGTCACACAGTGTCTTTCTCAGAGACAGGGCGACATGTGTGAGGAGAGACGGCAGCTAAAGCAGGGGGTGGGGCGAGCAGGATAAGGACGCACTGAATGGCAAGCTTACACGAATACCGCCACATCAACTGCCAATATGTTTGGAGGCCTTGGTAACAGCATGTGGTCTCTGGGGAGAGCTGCAGCAGTTCAGGAGAATATCAGACGGAGGGGAAAACAATTTCTGGTGCCAATAATGTAGCACAGATGAAAAATGTTTTAATATTTGCCGCTGCTTTATGGCAGCCACTGTGACAGTGATGGAGTCAATGTCAGCTTTTTCCTTTTAAATGTCATGCTCTGTCTCTGTTCACTCCATGTGTGAATGAAAGAATGTTTGTGTGGCACGTGTGGATGTGTGTTATTTTTACGT
>NW_015635050.1:573398-587411 GCF_001515625.1 Sinocyclocheilus rhinocerous | reverse complement strand
GAATACCGCCACATCAACTGCCAATATGTTTGGAGGCCTTGGTAACAGCATGTGGTCTCTGGGGAGAGCTGCAGCAGTTCAGGAGAATATCAGACGGAGGGGAAAACAATTTCTGGTGCCAATAATGTAGCACAGATGAAAAATGTTTTAATATTTGCCGCTGCTTTATGGCAGCCACTGTGACAGTGATGGAGTCAATGTCAGCTTTTTCCTTTTAAATGTCATGCTCTGTCTCTGTCCCCCCCGTGTGTGTGTGTGTGTGTGTGTGTGTGTGTGTATGAAAATGTTTGTGCGGCACGTGTGGATGTGTGTTATTTTTACGTTGTGTGTGTAAGAGATCCTGGCAGCTGGCAGAGTTCACTCTTCTTCTCTCCATTGATCACACTGTGCTTTTTTCCCCTCATCATTCAGTAATAGCACACATGCCCAATGCTCAAATCCACAAATGCCTTTTCGTCCGTAATGAACGATTCACCCCCCAAATGCCCTCATCACCTCCCGTCTCTCACACACATACACACGTTTCTCAGTCATAACAAAACTGCTCTTCGCTGTCAAAGAAGACGCTCTTCTCAGCAGCGTGGCTTCAGTTTTTTATTTATTTTTAATTAGTTTTATACGCAATGACGATGGAAGGAATTAATTAGAAAACACAGCACGGTTAATTATGTATACTATAAACTGTGCACATATATAATAACTACAGTATCTAAGTAACCATATCATGTTTCAATCATTACCTCACACACAAAAGGCCGCCCGCGTATAACCTCGTGACCTAATTCACATTTAAATGACGCATTAAAAAAGCTTTGACCCCTTCATGAACTGTGACTCCACCCAGTCCCACATGACCCAGACATGCACCCAGTCAGCGGGAGAAAGAGTGAATTAGTTTTCTATTGTCATTCAGCCCACAGTGCAGCACACTAAAGAGAAGCAGTCATCTCCTAATGACAGGCGGCCCGGGGAGCGGTCAGCGGCGCTACACTAAAACCACAAGGTCAGGCAGAGATCAGAGACAAACTGATTTGAGTTCACTTTCAGCATTTACATGACCCTTATCGCCAAGGGTGCAAATTTCTCAAAGAGCAATTCTTTAACATTCTGCAGTAAAGAAAATGATATATAGAAATGAATCGAGCACATAATATTTCGGTTTTTGCAAAAGTGTAAAAGCTAATCAGACTTAAACACATTTAGCACTATTTCAGCAATTTAAACACACAAAAAAAGATAAATTGTCTTCTATATGAAATATGTGATTTATTATTTGTCACTGCTGGGGGAAAAAAAACAGGTCATAACAGCTTAAGATGTTCAAACTGATTCTGTGAACATTTTGTTTGGTTTGTTACTGGTTCAAGTTGTTCTACCACCTCTAACTTGACAAAGATGGTCTACCAGCTTGTCTTCAGCCCCATCATCTGGCAGTGCAACTGATTAATAATCTAGAACAGCTTGGACCAGCTAATTACCACAAATGACCTGTTTGGTTCAGCTGGTAATAATGTAATTATATCATCAGAAGAAGGTTTAACTGGATTTTCCTGTAAGATGCAACAGGATTGCCTACAATAGCTTAATAATTTTAAAATCTACATGTATTAAATGAATAATATACACCTGCATGCTTTCTTAATGCTGCTGCTTCACACAGGGATGGGACAGATATATTATCATTCTGTATGTAACCTCATGTTTGTGTTTTAGTTGAGCTATGGGCTATTAGCATATGTTCAGACATTAAATGTTGTATGAAATAGTGTATGCTGTTAACACATAATAGTATGATGATTAATGAATACAATTCATGACGACAGTTTTAAAGACAAATATTTTCCTCAAACTTTCCCTGTGCGCCATAAAAAGTAAATGTACAAAGATTTCTTTACAGCTGTTGGAACTGAATATATTGATTAATCACTGTACTATTATGCGTTATAAACTATTCATCATACTATTACGCAACGTGCCATACAATATTGTACATACTGTATTTATTAGCATATACAAAGAGAGAGATACACTAGTCACATTTCTGAAAAGTACATGTCCACATCTCTACTTTGTGATACAATTACATTACAGAGGAACAAATTAAGCAAATATAAAGAGAAAACAAGAGGCTTATTTTGAAATTTATATTATTCTTATATGCACATACATCATTGGAATCTCTGAAACCCCAATCAATCAATCAATATACAAACCCATGAGGATTAAAAAGTTGCGCAGGTGATATTTTTCTTTATAGATCGTATATGTTTTCATATTGTTTTCTAAAGCCTTTATGTTTATGAAAGCATTATTGATGAATTTTCCTTGTTCTTGCTGAGGCTGATTAGATGATGAAGCTTGATCACATATACTTCAATAATGTCAGGCAAATTAAAACATTTCCATAATGACAAAGACCCTTGTGGTAATTACTAATGACTGTTGCATTTGATTGTCTCCTGATATTTAAAGGGCAATCAATCATGAGACATATTTGTCACACTTTACCTGATTTCCCACTTTTGCCGAACTCACTCTAATAACTTCCATTAACAAGTCGTTAGCAAATATTATGTTATTCCTATGAGATTAGTAGGTCATGTACATTCAAATATGAATGTGTATTTAATGAAAATATATGCATAAAGTTCCATCACATTCATAACTATTTTTATACATTTTTATAACACATGATCTAAGCATTATATAAAGCAATAATGTTTGTTTTAGTTATTAAAGAAAGTTATTATAAAGTGTTATCATTACTGAAATTATATACAGTATATATACATCTTTTTTTTTATTGTATGTTCTCAGTACTATTTCATTGTGGTCTATCTAAAAAGGTGGACCCTCAAAATGACTAAAAGAAAACAGTTGTTCTAAACTTCAGCCCTGTCTTCACCCTTTTCTTCTGAGCCCAATTAAGAGCCTTAATCAGCTAACGACTTTGGCGCGGCCCGTTAGAGGGGAATTAAGCAGGTAGAAATGATAGGGTGAGGAGGAAGGCAAAATGCTGAGGAGACTGTTTGTGCATCTCTGGTGTAAAATTAAAAAAGAAAGAAAAAGCGATTAAAAGAGAAAAAGCTGGAGCAGAATGAGGGCTAGCACTCTTTGGAGGCGCTGAATTAGCCAATCACACACACACACACACACACACACACACACACACACGCACTGTCGAAAATTAATATGGTGAGCCTCCTCAAAGTGCCAATATTAAAACTGGCCCGTTTATCAGAGCAAGAGAACTTCTAGAAAGAATAAATACATGCATACATACATACATGCATAAACAAAAATATAAGTTGAAATAAGGAAACACATTTTCCATTGGGAGGTTTGTTCTGTGTTTGATACATTTTTGATGATGCATTACTTCCCCCTCCCAAACATATGATCTCAATTTCAATTGATTAGACATTTCTCTTGAGCTCAACTGAACCTCTTTAACCTAACAGGAGCAATTTTCTTTTATCTTGAATGTATATCTCGAGCAGATAAAGTAATAATGTTATAATCACCGCTGTATAAACAACACAAAATGACTGACATTAATTAACACATAAAAAAATACACTAAAATATAAGAAAAAGCAAAGCATAATACATTCTAGTTTAATCTCCACACACACACACACACACACACAAACACACACACATGAGAAAGTGGTCAACATACACAGCTGAATGAATTCACAGAATGAATGAATCATCTGTCAATCAACTGACAAATCACAGAGCAATTCTGTGATTTCTGTTGTGTCAAAACGCCAATTACAGACAAAAAGCCTTATATAGTTACCTTATATTTGAAACAAAGACGACTTTACAGCCAGGTTAAGGGGCTACACAAAAACAATGCTCTAACTAATATATTTAACAATTGTACTGTATTTTATTGATAGCATTATTACATATTTACAATAATTCCATGATATTATGTCTGCAATTATCATTTCTGTGCCATGTATGCAGCATTAAACGGTCTATGTAAATGCACCTCAGGATATCCGAAGGCAATTGACGAAATAAAGCAGATCTTATTTTGAACACAACTGATATTTCATGGGAATTGTGTTAGTTGTCATCTTTCTGGGTGTGCGGTTTTATATTCCGTTGAATTCTGTTATGCTCGCAACCCTGTTATGAAGACTTTAATGCATTGATGACGAGTGTAACTAACCCGTTTTCTTCCCTCTCAGGCTCGTCTTTCTTGCGTGTTTGCGAGCGGGAGGAGGCAGGGGGCTGCTGGAGTTTGCTGAGAGTAGCTTTAACTTTTGCCAGAAGCTTTAGCAGCCATAAAAACGGGTCCGGGTTAGAGCAGCGGCTGGCTAATCTCTTCATATCTGGTGAGGCCCATTCTGCCCGACGCCGTGGGGTGCCACGCTCTGTATTTCACTTCACCTTTTTTTCACTTCTCCATTTCTTAGCCTCTCTCTCTTTTCCGTCTATTGGACGGCTCCCAAAACAAATCAGGCTCATCTTCTGGTGACTGCATGGGAGAGGAAGAGAGAAGAGGGTGTGATGCTAGCGCTCTGCGCCTACCCCTCTCCTAGAGAGAGAGAGAGAGAGAGAGAGAGAGAGAGCACGAGATAGAGAGAGAGAGAGAGAGAGAGGGGGAAATAACTAATATATGCAGGGGAAAAAATCAATCATCCTATGATTAGAGTTTTGCGTCAGTTCACGGGACGTTCAAGGACTTTTCCATTAGTCTAAACACACACATAAAAACCACGTCATGGGAAAAACAACCTCACACACACACACACACACACACACACACACTAGCTAGCTAGCGGTGTAGCGCTGTCTGAGTGATGGCTAAAGAGACAGCTGGTGTGTACTCAGCCAAAGTTCCTCAGCCAAACATAAGCTTGTCCGACCTTCAGAGGTCTGGCAGAGGAGGCTGCGTTCTGGGCATTCTTTTCTGACAACTCGCAAAGACAGGTTCTAGCACTCACCTATACTATAATAACTCAAACCATTACTCTCCCTGGATCTATCATGTCCTGATGAGGTTTATGGCAACTTTGTTTATTTCTCTGGATGTGTTTGTATGTTTGTCATCTCATTCTCCGTCTCAGTTCATCAAGTTTCGGCAGCATGTAGTGCATGTAATATATTAATATAATATTTATTAAATATATATTATATATTTAAAGCAAATGGTGTATATATATATATATATATATATATATATATATATATTGCATTTTATTTTTTATCATGTTGTCATATGTAATCATATGTGTTATAATATGTAATTGTATGTAATCGTGCTATTTAAACCCAATGCACTTGTTTTTGTGAAATGTTCTGTGTCTCTATCCTTTCTAAAATAAATTATATGTTTTGAGATCACTGTAAAGCAAAATATATAGAACACAATCTGACAATTTCACATGTTGCGGGAAAACTCAGGGTGTTTTTCGCTTTGATGACTGAAATTGTCACATTACAGATGTCCAAGCCCATTGAGATCACACATGCACGACAATTTGTGTACCACAAGCTAGCAAAGTCAAAATATAGGAATCAAAAATGCTTTATGGCACCGTCGCGTTAAATTATCAAACAAGACGCTTTCTCTCGCCGCAGCTGCATTCCCTTGGGTCTTTGTTAAAACTGACATTACCCACGACGCTCAGCGTTGCTGCCTCTGCTCGCCTGCATTACGCTCATTTTCTGGGTGGCAATAAATATTAGAATAAACTGCGCCAAAGCGAGGCTGGTCAGGGCCTCTGTTCCCTGTCTGCTCTGGTTGCCACGGCAGCTGAGTGACAGACAAGCCTAGGGGGGCTGGATTAGATGAGGTGACAGAGGCTAAGAAACCAAAGGCCTCTTTTTTCCCCCTTCACCCTTTTTTCCCCGTCAAGTAAATTTAGCCTGAGGAGGGATGAACATCATAAAGCTGCAAGAGGAGGAGAGAGGCCCTCTGTGATTGTTGACGCCTGCCAATAAATCAGATTTTTAATTATCGGACACACGACAAAGAGCAATGACAGCGTGTTTTGCCCCCACCTAAGAGACTCCTTCCAGCCGGTTCACTGGAGAACGCTCTGTCAGCCGCAGTCAGAAAGAAGAGAACTGACACCATAGAAGAATACCGCTATATTATCACACCCTCTTCATCTCCTCGGCCACACAATCACGCTGAAGACAAGTGCTAAACAAACACTTACAAGTGAAATCACGTGTTGCGGTATGGCCAGTGTACAATAACTGAAAGCGAGAGACCTTTTGAACTAAGTGCATGCTGGGAGGGGCACTGCAGGACACGAGCATGCTGGGTACGACTATGTGAGGGAACATGCGTTTGACATTTATTCCCATATGTCTATTGATTATGTGACAGCAGCAATTTGTTTTCCCTGAGGAATTTCATTACTAACCATGATACTGGCTAAATCTAAGGAAATGTGGTTTTAGACTGTAATCTAGCAGCAAATATGATCTCAGCTGCGCAAGCTTTACATCAGAATTTGTTGCTCCCGCAAGCGGGGGGTTCACCATCTACACCCCTCAGAATGTGAATTTTATGTAAGTCGTTCTGTGTGGAAATCAATAACTCTTGTAAAAGCCCACTGGCTTGCCATTTCATCTATTACACTGTGGACAATAAGGTACATTTGCCGCAAGTTCAAAACCACAACACGGAGAAACATTCGGCTGTTGAATAGCATCCAGGTATCTGTCACGAGCCACATGTGTTTGTGTTTTTGCTCAGTTTTACATTACCTCTTTAAGAAAAGCTTATCATGTGGTCCGTGTGCAGTTATGTCATGTCAAAGTAATGTCTTCTCAAATGCAGACATGTCCTCATGTAGACGTCTTTGTAGAGAACAACATCTATCACTAATCGAGGAGCAGATTTCAAACAGAACTTGATGAAATATTCCATTAATCTAAGTGTGCTGTAAGTGTCTAGTCCTCACCACAGCAATCTAATATCTTCTAGGATGGAGCCACTAAAACTTAATGAATCAAGCAACGTTCGAACCACAGACATCATTACATGTTTCTTGATATACAATTGTCATTGTGGTTTATTCTGTTTCACACTGAAATCCATATAAATAACTGTGTTTGAACCCCTTTAGACTGATGAGCTGCCACTGTCAATAAACGCTCCCTCAAAGCTCTCTGTGACAACATACTCAAGTTCCATCAAGTTTTTGCTGCACTTCCATAATGTACAACACAGGGTTGTAAATTAAAAAAAAACTATGATTAAAATTTTTATAATTATATTTTTAATTATTATTATTATTAGTCTGTAATTAATCACAATTAATTGCACTTGACAGCATTTGAAATCATACATATACTAAACTGAATCCCATAATTTAATGCTAAATCGACAAAAAAAAAAAAAAAATACATTTTATTATTATTTTAATACTGATACTTCTACTGTTTTTTTCCCCTCAATTTCTGGAGATAAAATGAGTAAATATAGACTTTTTTAACAATAAACATGACAGCTATAATTTAGGCCTAAACTGCAAATGATCAGACTACTATTTTTGTTAAACATCTATTGACAACAATTGCAGAATAAGATCCATTTTAAAACAACTTTTAATTTAAATACTAATTACAATCATTGTGCTCATTGTAATACTTAAAATGTAACATTTATATTTGCCTTTAAAGCATTTTAAAGCTGAAATGCCTAAAGATGCTAAAAATACACAGCATTCATATCATCACAGCATTTCATATCATAGCAGCTCTGTTCGCTGTTATTCTCACTCCGCTGTTGACACAGTGTTCTCACACTAGATCACCTTTCTGGATTTCCCCCAGATGATGGCATATTACTTCAGCCCTGCACCCCTAGACCTGTAGACACTCCTCCTCTTTTTTTCCATCACTCAAACCATGGTGAAGTCCATGTTTTTTTTTTTTCTTCTTCTTTTGTGCTCAGAGCCACAGGAAGAGAGAGCTACAGGCGCTGTGATTTACGAGTGCTTAGCTCACTAATTCTTGCCGGCCCGAGCAGGAAGCATGCATGTTTTGTTGGTGAAGGTGGTGCTAGTGCTGTACGCCCCGACACTCTGGACATGACACATTTCTTACAGTGCCTCTTCCCTCCCAGTGATAATTTATGGACAAATTCAGCCATCCTGAGATGATCACTGACTACGGCAGTGGCAGACAAACACAATACACTATGATAGACACTAAGAAGCATTTACACAACAGGAAGAGTAGAGGTTTGTGTATGAATGTTTCCTTAATGTCACCTGGATAAGGTTGCGGGAAAGGAGCACATGTTTGACACATCTGAAAGTCTAAAGGTCCTAAATTCTGAGACCATACAGAAGATGTTCTCTTTTTAACTTTATTTTTTTATTTTATTTCATTTTATTTCATTTCAATATTATTTTTTAATGAATATTATTAATTATTATTTTAATTCCATTGTGTACTTGTGTAGTTTTATGTATTCAGTTTTAGATAAATAAAAAATAGTAATACTAATTATTAGTAATAAATGTAATATTTAAAAAAAATGCATTATTGTAAATTATAAATAATTTGAAATATATGTTTAGTGTAGGTAAGTTTTTATTCAGACTTTAAAAATGTGGCAGACTTTTTATGCTATATATATATATATATATATATATATATATACAAATGTGCCAATAGTGTGCTCTTAACATAGATTGTAATGACAACTCTTGTATTACATTAGAAACAAATGCAAAATTCAAAACAATAGCAACAATGTGTGGTCTCAGACTTTTGGACTCCAGATATCTTCTTCTATATCTCACTCTCTCTCTTAAACATTTTGTCAGCTGTCATGACTACTTGCGCACATCTAGTTTTTAGCAGTTTAATACATAAATGTAAATTGTGTGCCATCACTTTACTTCATTTGTCCTGTAGGGGGCGACAAGCTTTTTTGGTGAGTCACATTTATTTCATCCAAAACTTAAAAACAACAACAACAACAAAATACACCCTTACATACCATATATAAAAAAAAGTCAAATAAAAGCAGTTTTATATATCGATGGAGTCAAGCATTATTGACTTACAAGTCTGTTAGGAAAGAACCCCATGTCAGTGCAACAAATTGTGAGTGTTTTTGATCAGCACTCGAGAAGCTTAAGTAGATAAGACATGCTTTAGCAGACTTGGAAGGAGTCCAGCAGCCATAGATGAGACAGAGGGAGAAACAAAGAACTAGTTAGACAGAGAGAGATGGAGAGAAGAGAGAGAGACGGAATAAGACATAATGTGAGTCATAATTTTCCAAAACAGAACTTAAAAACATCTCTAACATATGTCCTGAGAGACAGGCGAAAGAGGGCACGTTAAAAATTTGCTTTTGTCCGCGATTGCCATCGCAGAATTTAAAAGGGCACGAGAGAGGCAGCTAATTTTGCACAATGGACTGGATAACCTTTTAGGATCGGCGAATTACAGCCTGATTAATCAGCCATGATTAGCGTTCATCAAGATCTGTGGAATCAGCCCTGTCACGACTGTTTTAGAAATGCCATTTATTTATTTAGTCCTATTTTGAGAAAACATTATGCCAGGTTGTCATGCTGACAGGAGCGCTATCACTATTCATTAAAGCTTTAAAAAACGAGAAGAAAAAGAAGAATCAGTCTCTCGGCCTGTCACAGGTTCCTTTAATGGACTGTGTTGATGTTCGGGATGTGCGGAGCAATAGCTGAGCTGTTATGGTGGAGTGCGGCCCACGGTGACGGTACAGGTCCCTCTCAGGAGTTGAGCGGCTCTGGAAATATGGACGTCGAGAGAGAATGTGGCAGATGGCTGACAAGGCATTTTTACCCATAACGCCCCAGTAAAACTTTAACTCTCGAGATTTAATGCTAGCGCTCTGCACTTAGCAAGCTGCAGTCAGGGTCATATTTTTTCAAAAGTCCCAAACTGATGGTTCTGCAAGGTTTGCATAAACATGCTTTATTGATTGCGTTGTTAAAAGATTCAAAGGGTCAGTATCACTTAGCTAAAGACAGTTTTAGAGGACAAATAAAAGCTAAACATTGCTAAACATTTGGGTGGGGAATATGACTATAAAACAGTGAGTGCTTAAAAAGACACGTTAAGGGTAAAAATAAAGAAGCCCAAATCGCTTGAACTGAAATATCGTTTGACGTGTTCATTCTCCTCATGACAGCCTCGGCAGAAACTAACAGCCGGCTTTGTCTTCATTGTAGCAAGTTTATGAAAACATTTCACTTCCACAGTCATTTGTATTCGACTATGCAAAACAAGCTCCCTGATAGGATGTGTCATCCTAATTGGGCCCATGATGCCAGTAGGCCGGGAATTATGGGAATGGGCTGATGTGGAGACGGGCTGAGCGGAGGAAGGGATGTGCCGAGAGAGTCATCCCTCTTACCACGCCAGACGCTAGCCGAGTCTGAGGGGCACACAAGGGGGGTTGATGAGAGCGTGCCGGGGGGGTACGAGGGGGCATTATGAGGCACAGGTGACAGAGTCTCACATCTGCAGCTGCCAGCATTTGGGTTGGCTTGTTTGCTATAGTTTGAATGGATAGGGGGTGGGTTTGCTGAGGCCGTGGAGAGTTGGTGAGGGGCTAAAAGGGAATTTTGTTTATAGTGCAGAGCTGCTTGTGTCACTTCTAGGGACCCGTAAAAGCAAAAAGCAAGAACAGTTGAAAATAAGCTAAGAAAACAGGAAGCTCACTTTGTCTTTCTCATTCTCCCTAATGCCTCTGTGTGATTTAAATTCAAAGTCACAAGAAGTCTACAAGTGCATTTATATAAATATTTAAAAGTATGCAACAGTTCGCTCAGGGCCTCAAATGTGATCTAAACTGTGTTCCAATATACAGTGTTTGTCAGTGTATTAGTGTTTAGAGATTTTTCAGTGACTATTTTTACTAGTTAAATCTTTATGCCAGTAGGTGGTGACAAGTGACTGTCTTTGAAGTGTGTTATTGAAGCATTCACTCAGGTGATTCATTCAGAAACAAAACAAGTGAGTGGCTGACTCAGAAATTGCTTATGTTCTTACTATATTGTATGAAAAACAGTAAAGAGTAGTGAAAGCAGTAGTGCGTCTGACTTCACAGTATTCATTAAACAGTAGGCAAAAAGTACCCGGATGACTTCCGGCAAGATTCTGAAGTGCACATCCGATGGACACTTCACTATCCCATGAGGCCACAGGAGAGGAGTTGTGAATGACTGAAAAGCGATGCAACTGACGCTGGTAAGTCACATGACAATGATAAAATGATTAATTTAGTACAGTTAATATCAGATTATACTCACTCTACACACATTCATAGTATATATAGAACATACATTTTTTTTTTTTTAGGGGGTCACAAAGTAATTACTTATTATACGTACTGTTTTTTACTGTTTGTTTTCTACGTACTGTAATCCTTGTTGTTTACTGCAATAAAAAAAAAAAAAACATAAAAAAAAAAGAATAATAATAATAATAGTAATAATAACAATAATGTCATTGTACAGAATAACCTCATGATTAATGTTTTCGTAATTCTGCTGGAGGTTTATTTAGGCAAAACGAGACTAGGCTTTTGGCCTGGCTTGTTTGAGTCAGGTCCGGGCCTCATTTGAATGGTGACAAATGTCATGCTGCCATGGCAACGGGAGGTTTGTAACTGTTATGGTGCAGCCTGCCTGGGCTGGGGGTCGGAAGGCACTTCCTGGGCAACACACGTCCCCCGTGGTTTAGGCTCGTAATTGACCTTTCCTGACAGAGAGCGGTGCGGCTTTTCATTTTCCCTTTCTCTATCCCTTTTCTACTGTTTCCTCTTTCTTTCTGGTTTTGTCGCTCTCACTCTTTCTGTCTGCCCAGAGAGCAGGTTGCATCACGGTGGGCTGAAATGCCACGATTGGCCCGGGGCTTTTACGCAGCGCTTTCTGACTTCCTCTGGCTCTCTTTGCCTGTTTGAGGCATGTTTACGCAGTAAGGACCATGTGCTTGTCTGCTAGTTTTGTGTCAGATAAAGAAGAAACAAGCTTCTCATGGGTTGCAACTTTTGAAGTATAATGTATTACACTCCAATATTTGGATACTGAAGCCACACTGAAATGTGTAAGTTTTATTGGATTAAACAGCATAACAAAACTATTTATTTATTTATTTATAATATATATAAGTTTATTTATTTATTTAAAAAGAAACACAGCACACCCTTAAAAAAAAAAAAAAAAAAAAAAAAATTACTTATTACTTATTTCAGTATTTGATTGAGTCATCGAATCATTCACACAACTGATTTGTTCAAAACACTAAACCATTCAGAAATTAAGTGATTATTTAGTCATCAAATCATTTACTTAACTGATTCATTCAAAACTGATTTATTAAGGAATGTAACAATTGACTATTTATGAGTGAGTCGTCAAATCATTCACTCAACTGATTCATTTAAAACACTGATTTATTAAGGAATGAAACACGTTACTGTATTTACGAGCAAGTCACTCCACTGATTCGTTTAAAATACTGATTCAGAAACAAAACACCACTATTGTGTGCTGGTTGAGGCGTGCAACAGTTCAGACAATTTTATCGACACATCTCCAATGTTAGCCCATTAGGTAACAATAAAAAATCAAGAGTTTATCCGCTGACCTACACAATCTCAGCAACAACTGTGACATGTAAGGATGACGTTATCAAATGAAATGTCATATTTAATGTAAAAATATGTCAAATAAGTTGGTAACGCTTTAGATTACAACCCGCAAAGAACTATGTAACTATACTGAATTTACGGTGTACGTTTCTGTAATTATAGTGTACTTATAAAGAACATACGTGTAGGTATAAGGGAACAATGTGTTACGTTTGGGTAATAAGGGGGTAACAACCAGATATGCAACCTGCAAAGAACTGCGTAAGTAAACTGAAGTTACAGTGTAACTTTTTTGTAATTATAATGTACCTATTCAGTACCTCCGTGTAGGTATAAGGGAATAATATGCGAAGTTTGGGGAATAAAGGGGTAACAACCTGTAAAATTACAAATCATTTATACTGTAAGTATTTTGAAACTAAGAGGTGCTTATTCTAATATTACGTGGTATGTATGGCCTAAACAACAATCTTATGTTTGGGAATGATTTAGAAAGACGATATATACTTTTTATAATTTTATATTGGTATTTTATTATAGGCGTATAGGTATTTTTTAACCATGGGGTACACATTCTATTATAAAAGGACGACATTATGGAGATTACTGAACAACAAAACTGCACATCTAGAGAAATGAGTTAATGAGTTTCTGCTATGATTTATAATTCACGAGTCTACTTACCTTATGAAAGCTTATTCGTCGATTTCAGCAACTTCTCAACACCGCTATCACCAAATAACTTTCCATGATATACCATCAAGGTTCAATGCAGCTTAAAACAAGCTTACCTCTTTCCAGCTGTACGCAGAAAAAATACATGATACATTTGTATTTCAGTGGATGTATACTGTGGTGTTTTTATAGCAAAAAAAATGTAGAGGGTTTAATTTGGCCATCGAACAATTAAATTAAAACTAGTGCAATATTTTTCTCTGTAATTACTGTGCAAATACACACAACTGTGTTTAAGTCCAACTTGTTCCTCCCTTGTTCCATGTAGTTACAGGGTAAATACAACATTTGCGGGCTGTAAATTAAAGTGGTGCTTTGTTCCCCCCTTGTTCCATGTAGTTACAGGGTAAATACAACATTTGCGGGCTGTAAATTAAAGTGGTGCTTTGTTCCCCCCTTGTTCCATGTAGTTACAGGGTAAATACAACATTTGCGGGCTGTAAATTAAAGTGGTGCTTTGTTCCCCCCTTGTTCCATGTAGTTACAGGGTAAATACAACATTTGCGGGCTGTAAATTAAAGTGGTGCTTTGTTCCCCCCTTGTTCCATGTAGTTACAGGGTAAATACAACAGTTGCGGGCTGTAAATTAAAGTGGTGCTTTGTTCCCCCCTTGTTCCATGTAGTTACAGAGTAAATACAACA
>NW_015635050.1:561713-573164 GCF_001515625.1 Sinocyclocheilus rhinocerous | reverse complement strand
ATAATTTTATATGGGTATTTTATTATAGGCGGAGGGGTATTTTTTAACCATGGGGTACACATTCTATTATTAAAGGATGGACATGATGAAGTTTACTGAACAACAAAACTGGACATCTAGTGAAATGAGTTAATGAGTTTCTGCTATGATTTATAATTCACGAGTCTACTTACCTTATGAACGCTTATTCGTCGATTTCAGCAACTTCACACCAGCAACTTCTCAACACCACTATAACCAAATAACTTTGCATGATATACCATCAAGGTTCAAGGCAGCTTAAAACAAGTTTACCTCTTTCCAGCTGTTCGCAGAAAAAATACATGATACAACATTTGTATTTCAGTGGATGTATACTGTGGTGTTTTTATAGCAAAAAAAATGTAGAGGGTTTAATTTGGCCATCGAACAATTAAATTAAAACTAGTGCAATATTTGTCTCTGTAATTACTGTGCAAATATACACTTGTTCCTCCCTTGTTCCATATAGTTACAGGGTAAATACAACATTTGCGGGCTGTAAATTAAAGTGGTGCTTTGTTCCCCCCTTGTTCCACGTAGTTACAGGGTAAATACAACATTTGCGGGCTGTAAATTATAGTGGTGCTTTGTTCCCCCCTTGTTCCATGTAGTTACATTTGCGGGCTGTAAATTAAAGTGGTGCTTGTTCCCTCCTTGTTCCACGTAGTTACAGGGTAAATACAACATTTGCGGGCTGTAAATTAAAGTGGAGCTTTGTTCCCCCCTTGTTCCATGCCAACATTTGCGGGCTGTAAATTAAAGTGGAGCTTTGTTCCCCCCTTGTTCCATGCCAACATTTGCGGGCTGTAAATTAAAGTGGTGCTTGTTCCCCCCTTGTTCCACGTAGTTACAGGGTAAATACAACATTTGCGGGCTGTAAATTAAAGTGGTGCTTGTTCCCCCCTTGTTCCACGTAGTTACAAGGTAAATACAACATTTGCGGGCTGTAAATTAAAATGGTGCTTGTTCCTCCCTTGTTCCATGTAGTTACAGGGTAAGAGGCTACAACAAATTGCTCTGAAACGATTGTTTATACAGTAGGTCATACATACATACATTATATATCAGGTAATGTATCAATAAACATGGTGGACTGTTTTATTTAATTCAAATATTGTTTGCAATTTACTATAGGCCTACTGCTGGGTTAAATTAACCCAAAATGGGTTTTAAAATTAAAATCACACACAATATGACTCTTAAGCACTGCAGTCACGGATTTCGTCGCACACACAGAACCGTTCACGTTTGAACTCATGTGACTTGCTGCATGCTCTCATTCACGTCCTCCACATTCATAACCCAGCAACATCGGGTTATTACTGATATCAACCCAAATTGGGTCACATCAAGCCAGCTTCCTAACCCAACAGTCTCAACCGAGCGTTTGGATTGAAACAATTACCAGCGTGTTTTATATGTGTGGGCTATAAAAAAGTACAGTGTATGTTTTTGCTTAATCGCTTGCAAATATAAGAGGTCATACATACCCTGTAATATTAGAATAGGTACCCCTTAGTTTCAAAATACTTACAGTAGAAATAATTTTTAATTTTACAGATTATTACTCCTTTATTCTCCAAACTTCGCATATTGTTACCTTATACCTACACGGAGGTACTGAATAGGTACACTGTAATTACAAAATAGTTACGCTGTAAATTCTGTTTACTTACGGAGTACATTGCGGGTTGTAATCTAAAGCGTTACCAATAAGTTTGTTCGAGAACTACAATGGGTAAGCAGGGATTGTTTTTCCCTAACAAAGTTAACGACAACTCGTTTTATGTTGACAAAATTACATGTGTTAGTGAAATTGACAATTTCAAACTGTAATTTTACTGTTTGTACATTTGTTATTGTACATTACTTTTTTATTCAGAAATATGAAAATACTAAACCATAGTAAATCCCTGCTTACATAGAAAACATTTTTAACAACAGTAGTTAATAATAATGTACACATTCCTGATCGTTTTGGAAGAAATTTTCTTTCATTAGTAAACTCAGCACTGGTATTCACTATCACCAAGCTTGGCTTTCGCCCAACATTTCCCGCTCGTAGTTTTATTATCATCATCTCAATAGGACCATGGTTCAGTGTAGGCACGTACCTGACATCTACACCCGGGAGCAGCACCATCCGTTAAGCATGACGACATAGAAAAATGGGACAACTGCGCACGAGCCTAAGAGAACCACTGAGGTGGACACTGGCGGGACTAGCTCGGTTTATCTTCCAGGATTAACATGATGGAAAATATGAATACTTGAATCTTATCGCAGGTGTGCTTTATAACAACATTCATCATAAGACGTATTATGTTTTTATCAAGTCGGGGGGAGAGATGGGAAGCCACTGATTCCATTTCCACTCTGGTCAGTCCAGGATCCTGCTTGCCTCTATTATCCTGATTTCAAGAGAGATACAGATGGTGGATCTGTGTCATTAATTCACTGTGGCTGGAACTCAGCTGAACTGATTCATTGTCTGTGGCACAAGTGAGAGTTAATGATAGTTTATTCATAGTTTTAAAATGTCTTTAGTCAGAATATGGCTGTCCACTTAAATCTGTATTAATACATCAGATTGCTATGTAGCATATCCAAGCATTTTTATGTCTTTTTGATTCAGGGTGCAAAAGAGGCTTTTGTCCTTTTTTTTGTCCTTTTCACTGTCAATCAGGCCATGGCAGTTTGGATGACATCAAAGTCATAGCTCTTGTCAGAAATAATTTGCTAAACATTTCTGTGTCTTTAATGCCTTCTGAAAACCTACTACAATTAAAATGTAAAGCTTAACAGAGATTTGTGATGGAGGAGACTCTGGGTGGTTGACATCAGGTGAACACCCTCTTTCAGCCAATGTACTTGGTTAAAAACACTTGTTTAAAAAGATTAGGGTCAGTAAGATTTTTATTTTTTTTCAATAAAATATTTTATTCAGCAAGGATGCATTCAATTAATCAGATGTGACCTATATATGAAGAGTTCAGATGCAAAAGCCTCTAAGTGCCATCTGAAATTTTCTTCTAAAATTAGCATTTTTATCAAGCTCCTATGCTGAGGTTCAGTAATTTTACTTTAGTGGCAAAGTATAGGTCCTTTTCTATGCCATTAAAGTGAAATAAATTAGCATAAATATAGGAGCCTGATAAAAATGCTCATTTTAGATGAAAATTTCAGACGGCACTTAAAGGCTTTTGCATCTGAACTCTTCATATATACCAAATCAGCATATTAGAATGATTTCTGAAGGATCATGTAATGGATTCTGAATATTCAGCTTTGCCGACACATTAATAAATTCCACTTTAACATATATTCAAATGGAAAATGGTTATTGTAAATTTTTATATTTTTAATCACACTAATAATAACAAATATTATGTTTGGGCAGAGGGGCAGGGTTGTAACACTACTTATTTACTTCCAAGTGTGTGTCTCTATGATTTGTTTTTCAATTGTTAGTTCATGTACTATCTATTGTTCAATGACTATTTCCTTTTTTTTAAGAAACATTAAAACAAAGTTTTACAACCATTTCTAGTCTTGCCTTTGTTATCATGACTTGTACTGCAACATGATACCATCAACATACTGTGCCATAAAAAATTTCTCCATGTCAATTTTCTGACCCAATATTCTATATGTGCTTTTATAATTCATACTATAAACAGGAACAAAGAGAGGTAAGTCATTCCCACAAAAGAAATGATTTAGCTTACTTGGCTAAACCTGTATTTCAAACAAAAGTGAATGAAACACACCAAGTTAAGCTCATATTGTATCCCCCCTCGGTTTAATTGTGCTAGCTAAATACATGGGACTTAATCAAGCTTAAAAATAACAAACAAACAAATAAAAGAGGTCCTCTGAGAACTCATTAGAGGCCTTGTCAAACTCCAAGAGACTACATAATTACTAACTAAAATAAAAATGCAAAGCTATTTTGTTTGTATTCCCTTCTTCTTTATGATTACTGCTGAACTAAGGTCAATGAAAGCCAAAGTTTCACTTATTTGAAAAAATTGATTGAGTAATCGAAACGCATGATCCTCCCGCTCGAAAGGGAATTTATTTTATTTTCGAATAGACTTAAACGTATGTATATGTCTCAAATAGAATATGAACAACCGCTTATGCTGATGCCCTAGTACTCACTGTGAGGAAAAAGAAAGGAAAATTACATTTGCTAACTTCTCTCATTAAAGCAGAAACCTAGGCCTGCTGACAGTGAAGGGAAAAGAGTTAAACATAATTTCTATAAATAAATCTTTTTTTTGTCATTTTAATTACTGGATCAACGGTGCCTCAGATGAATGGTCATCCCATCAATCTTTAATTAAAGTCACGCATTGCAGATTTAGCATGATGTTGTGGCTGATTGAAAAATAAGGGAATGATATTTCTATTAGAGACTGTATTATTAATAACATGTCAGGGCTCTAAAACACCAATCCAACAGAGAGTCAATCAAAAGGAAATGATAGACAGCCTATACGTCAGGGACTGCATATTACATATGCCTTTTTCTCCTTTTTTTCTCCTTAGATGTTTTCCTATTTTTGCCTTTCACTTTTTTTTTTTGTGCAGATGTCAAGTCTTTCTTTAACTGTCAGGTCTGGAAAGACTTGTCATTATGCATTAAACTCAACAAACAAACAGCAAGCGTATAAACACTTACAGCTCACAAACTTTTAAAAATGTGAATTTTAAGATTATACAATGGCTTTAAAAAATTTGGATGTCAATAAGCATACTTTTGTACAATTTAAGGAGAGTTGCCATCTACAAACCTTTCTATCTCACTCTCTTTTGTTTCTTTCTTTGGCAACTATAAATGAATATAAATGAATAAAGTATAATTATAATTTTTTTTTAAATGTAATCATTTATAACATTTCATAAAATGAATAAAAGTTTAGACATCATTAAAATCCAAATTTTTAACTCCCATAAATCCATGCATACTTTAGCCAAGAACAATGAGGTATTTTGTGGATGCGATTGCATCAGCCCGAGGAAAGTTTTATAACTTTTCCCACTTTCCAAAGTGTTATTACTCTGTCCCTGTTTTAATCTTTAATGCTTCCTCTTCTAAAGAGAGAAAGAGTCAGGGAGCTCATGCTATGCTCTTGACCCCAATGCTACATGTTTGTTGTGTTGGGTAATTCTTCTTCCTTCCCTCCCAAGATGAGCCCTCCGGTTTATTTTTAAGTCATCAATTACTCAAACTTCAGCCCAACTATCTCTCCCCTACCATCTGGGTTCCATACCATGGTCTTAAATGTAGCCCGGATAATGACAACCTTCTCCCGACTGTTAATTTACGAGGCCGGGGAGTCGTATTTCATGTGTTATCATGCCTCTCCATTTGATCTCGCGTATCTTTTTCCCCCTGCATCTGTGCGCCCGTGTGCATAAATCTCTTCGTCTCACACCTTGTCACCAGGCCAAAAGATGCTCAAGGCACAAGGAACCCTGTATTAGCTCTTTTAGACTAAAAAAGAGACGGGGTAGAAGAAAGAACAAAGAAGAAGAAGGAAGGAAGAAAAAAAAGCACAGAACGGCAAATTGGCCGCAGGTATTAAAAGCCGATTCAGATGTGACAAAACTTGGCAGGGGATCTGATGAATAAGTTTCTACCTCCGTTAATCACAAAACAAAACTTAAATTAACAACACTTTGGGGTGTATTTCAAACATGTATTGACTGGATCTGCGCATTTAACAATCCTTTAATATAGTT
The DNA here is from genome assembly GCF_001515625.1 of Sinocyclocheilus rhinocerous. NCBI lineage: Eukaryota > Metazoa > Chordata > Actinopteri > Cypriniformes > Cyprinidae > Sinocyclocheilus > Sinocyclocheilus rhinocerous. Next base: position 567,392 of record NW_015635050.1, on the reverse strand, counting down.
CAAATCTGCCTTGCTTATGAGTTTTATATTTTACACGGTTTATGTCATTTCTCTGCGGCTTAGTTTTATTTTTATGCTCGCAACTAAACGTAAAACACAATGTTCTGCTCCAGTTTGGGAGATTTGCTACTTTTGTTTATCTTTTCTAAGTCTTTCTTTCGTGCTACACTTTCCATAGTCTATTTTCATCTTCATTGTAGTGTTATTTTCACCCCTAATGAAATCACACGCAAATCGCCCAAAGTGCTGACGGAGGCTGCGGGCGTTAAAAGCCAATCCTCTGCGGGCCTCGTTTAGAAAGCAACCATTTTATTTATTGTGCGTCTCTTCTCATCTCCTCCTCCTCCTTCTTCTCTTCTCCTCTGGACTCCTTAGAGAGATCTCCAAAATGTCCCTGCACTTCTTAAAGCTCACTGGCCACAACAAACTAAAGGGGCTTAACCTAAGCCAGGCAGAAAATAATAATAATAATAATATAGTGAAAATATTAAACACACACATGCATATGCTCGCACAGTCTCGTAAAGTTCTTTGTATCTTTCTTTGAATGACGAGCCCCATATTTCCTCTCTGAAATGACACTTTAATTAAGCAAATTACTCTAGTGAGGGTAGAGGAACCGTCAAGAGCTTGATAAGGCTGTGGAGATAAAACCTTATTGAGAGTGTTTATCAAAGACGCCGGGATCTAAACCTTTAATAGGTAATACCGAGATAAGTAAGCCTTTGTGATGTTACTAGCGCATGGATATTTTCAGAGGGGCTTATGGAAGAGGGTAAAAGAAAGGGATGAAATGTTGCGAGAATGAGTCAGTGCTTAAGAAAAAGAGTGGACAATCACATCCTCACCCCATTCGGAGCTCTTTTGTGTGAGGGACTTAGATTTCGGGGAGCAAGAGTGAAAAATACAACACATGCTGTTATGACTTCCTCAATGGCAGAGCTTGTTTTATAAGACTATTAGCAATTTTCATGGATTAACTTTTGGGGAAACATTTAGAGGTGAGTATTGTAGTAGTATTACCTGTCAGAGACTAAAACTTTTCACTTTGATTTTTAATACATATTGCGATGCTATTTTGAATCACGTTTACTTTAAACTATGAGGAATCGCACGTACACTGACACTAAAGAAAATATTTGGCATTCAAGATCGCATACGGTTCAGATATGTGGAAAATGAAATGGCCTCATGTGATATTTCTTTATGTAACCATGTTAAAAATGTTTTTATATCCATGGGTGATCAGACTAGCAACACACATTTCCTGCAAATAATTAGTTTGAATTACATTTTTCATTTATTTAAATCTGTCATCAAGCTCCTATACTTCATAATAAATAGGCAAACCCTTTTCATCTCCCTCATTATTTTACCAAAGTTACAGGACAAAACCTGCTGGATTGATGATATAGTTAAGGACATCCACATAAATGACTCCAAGACAAGCAACGATGCAGTGATGTAATGTTTAAATGGCATTTCTACAAACAAATACGCTTGAGATGAAAACCCTAAGATCCCCATCCTGCCGTCTACCTTGTAATTGCCTCCTTACTTGCTCTCTTTTCTTTTCTCTCCCTCACTATCTCTCATACTCTCTTTCTGTGATCTACATGTGGTTTAGGTTATGCAAGCGTTTTATACTGTGGTGTGGAGACACTGCCGTTAGTGTAGGGCCAGTAAAGGAGTGAATGAAAGATAGACAGAGAGAAAGAGGAGGAGGTGCAGTGTTGTGCTACAGCAGCACCCAGGCCTCTCTCTGCAGAAAGTCATAAAAACCTTACAGGCACCCAGCTGGGCGACCATGTAGGAGAGCCACAGATCACTTCCTTTTACATACTTCAGCACTCATGTTTCTCTGCAGGAGGAGGCCTCTGCTTTCCCAGAATTCCTGTGCAGGGTTCAGGGACCACCGTGGTGTGTGTGCGGTCTGCGCATAGTTACGGCTAATAATGTGTTTCTGAGAGAGAGAGAGAGTAGGGTGTATGCTGTGCAGTGCGTCCTCTAACTGTCTCTCGTGGTAATGCTCAACAGCTGTAGACTTAGTGTTTTATTTAAAAGACAACAGAAACACCAATCCTATCTTTTTTGTGTGTGAACTATTAGAAATGATCTAACATAATATGTACTTAGCATGGAAAGTATTAATTTCTACACAAACCGAATGTCTGTATGCTCTCTTAAAAATGTGATGCTGTTCTGACCTCTTGACCAAGCAATCTTAATTTTGACAATCATAGTCTACTGAATATTCAGATTAAACATAGTAAAAACTATGTTCTATTACAAAAATAATAGTATTTGTGTTATATATATATTAATATATAAGTCCCCCAAGCCTCAAAAAGCTGTTGATGGGCGCTTGTTGATCCTTGTTTTGTGTCTCTGGTGTCTGTTTCATAAAGAGCAACAGTGGAAGATATTAATTAATTTGGCATTATTTTTAGCATTACCAACATATTTATATATAAACTCTAGTACAGGAACCAATTCTCACTATTAACTAGTTGCTTATTAGCATGCCAATTAACATATTGGCTGTTCATTAGTATGACAGTATTCTAAGTCCCTAATCCTACCCAATATCTAAACTTACCTTACCAACTATTACTAAGAAGCAAATTAGGGGTTTATTGAGGCAATTAAGAATTGGACCTTAAAATAAAGTGTGACCAAACTCTCTTACCATTTTTTAATTGTTACAGATGTGGAGTACCACAGTCATCACAATGCAGAACATTTACGTAGATCTTTACATTCAGCTACGTTTTCTTATTTTTCCTGTTTACTGAAATTAAATGAAAGAAATGAGCTTATCATCATTGTGGATGAGCCCAGGATGCCTTGAGAAGAACGGCGTAGGGGGAAGAAAGAGAACTCTCTTCATCAATATCGGTCTAAACCTCTGTTAGATCTCAGCCTGTCACTTACCTGAAGCTGCCACTTCTCCTTAGCATAAGCAAGTGTGAAATGTTTACTTGAACACATTTCGGTGGGAAAGCGTGGAATAGAAGATGGCACAAGCTGCATAGGAGGTATAGGTATGTGACAGATATATAACACAGAGAGAGGGGAGGAATGAGGGGTAGAAAAACAGAGAGAGAGAGAAGGGAGGAAGAGAGAGGGCTGACACTTGTTATTGCGGCATTGTTCAGCGGAGGTGTATCTTTTCTGAGGAGGATAAATTCAACGTGAAGTGCCCGTCCTTTTGCCTTCAAAGCACTGACATTGGCATGCAGTTCACGTCATGGGACAGACACACATTAGCTGTCAAACACTTCTTTCATCTTCTAACTTCAAAGGGTCCGATTGATTAGTCTAAATGGCCATTACCAAACATCCGCCACTGCAGCATGAAGCAGCAAGCGTGACAAAGAGGACTACAAAATCAACGGCTGCCGAATATGATAGAGAAAAATGTAGAGAGAGGGGGATGAAGATGGGAAGAGTGCTGCAACAAAAGAACAAAAACATGCTTTCCGTCTAATTTGCAGAGGGAGATGCTCTTTTCTCCCGTAATCCGCTGAGATTAGCAGCAGATTATGAGCGTTCTTCACTGTATGACTAGCATTCCAGTATAAAGAGCTTTTTGTTGCTGCTGTCATCTCTTCAGAGCATGAGGTGTGTTTTGCACAATACAAAAGTGACTCGATTGCGTCAATATACAGGACTGACGTTGAGGAAATCTTATTAATTATTACTAGTAATATGGGCGGTTAGGGGTTCACTAGCCAATATTGCTTTCATTTTTTACTTCAACTAACACCTATAGTGGTGTGGGTGTGTTTGTCTGGTCATGTGATCTACATATGTCAGTTACATGTAACTAGTTACTCCCCAACACTGCATATATATATATATATATATATATATAAATAGATAGATAGATAGATAGATAGATAGATAGCATGGCAGGAAGTCAAGTAAATAATTCCAGATACTGAATACAAATATTTGTATAATAAACATGTAATCCTATAATAGATAGATATAGATATTTTTCTTCAGTTTGTGGTAAATACAAATTTATCAACAACAAACTAGCTAACCCATAATGTGTGTTTAATTTAAAATATTTGTCTCTTTCATGGGTAACACTTAGGTTCATTAGTTAACATTAGTTAACTACATTAGTCAACATGAACTAAGAATGAACAATACTTCTACAGAATTTAATAATCATAGTTAATGTTAATTTTAGCATTTACTAATGTATTATTAAAATCACAAGCTGTGTTTGTTAACATTAGTTAATGCACTGTGAACTAACATGAACAAACAATGAACTGGCTGTATTTTTATTAACTAACATTAACAAAGATTAATAAATAGTGTAATAATTGTATTGTTCATTATTCATTCAGGTTAGTTATTACATTAACTAATGTTAACATATGACACCTTATTGTAAAGTGTTACCCTTTCATGTATTGTTTATTGCTAGAAAATTGTAATAAATCATACACATCATGGTTATAATTTTACAATTTATTTGTAATTGAATTAGTTGTAAACAAAAGTTTTTTTTTTTTAATTTAATTTTAATTATTTGTTCGTTATAAACTGCTTATATTTTGCTTTGTTCATGCAACTGGACAAGTAGTGAGAGTTAGCAAACAAAAAAAATGTCGAAATATATAGTCTCATGATTCCTCAAAATGTCCCCCAAGCCTCAAAAAGCTGTTGATGGGCACTTGTTGATCCTTGTTTTGTGTCTCTGATGTCTGTTTCATAAAGAGCAACAGCGGAAGATATTAATTAATTTGCCATTATTTTTAGCATTACCATGCTAATGGTTTCACTGCCTAGTCAAAACATTTCCCCAGCTTATCCCCGCTCAACATATGGCTATGCGCGCTCCCATCCACCCACCCACCCACACACACACACACACACACAAAATCACAGCAATGAAAAATGAAATAAAAAACTATGCCCTCGTAAAAGTGGAATAAAGCCCCCGTTTCCTTGAGGACGGCATGTGCGTCTTGCTGGAGACAGATGGTGGTGTTGCTGGATATATTTTACCTCTCTTCTTCCCCTAACACTGAGGCCGGGGACACTAAAAAGCCCATAAAACTCAAAGATGAGCGGATAGAGCTAATAATATAATCATTTGAAACACCTGCAAAGGGCGCGGATGGCCCACCCCGGCCCGCCTGTCCATCAGCGGTGCGAGGGTCCGCCTCTCCATATGGAACGGAGGGGTCCGCACATACACGGCCTCTCACTCAGTTGCGTCTGTATCTCTCTAACTCATTCACTATCTCTTTGGCTTTTTTTTCCCTCCACCCAAGAGAAGAGCATATGCAGGCTTTTTATAGCGCAGGGCTGGACTGCCGGGTGTCACAGTCAATCCTGTCCCTCCGCAGAATTGGTGTGCCGTTCCATGAGGAGGTTGTGAGCTGCGCGATGCCAAGGATGTGTCACCCGTACACTTCTTTAGATGCGCACACACACACACACTTCCCAGACGCACTCTTCCTCACGCTTTGTCTCTCTAACTGTATTTCGAATGCCCTGCGAGTAGCACATTCTCTTTATATTGAAGGCATCATTCTAATGGGCAGGTCACGAAGATGCGTCTTGTTGACATCTAGGACATTGGAGGGTGCTGATAGGAGCCGAGCATCGATGAGTATGTCACTGTAATGGCTTTACAGCAGATAAAGGCTA
>NW_015635050.1:558203-561555 GCF_001515625.1 Sinocyclocheilus rhinocerous | reverse complement strand
TTTCTAGGGGGGGGGGGGATCTGATCCCAAATCAGGGGCTCAGGGTAACTCCTCTTTCCTCTGATCTCCGCCTGAATTTCATTAATCTTGACAATAAGAGATACTGCTCTCTGACAGCCTTTAGTCTATAAGCCCTTTACAATCGGACTGACTCACGCAGGTTCTTCTGTTTAAGAGTGTCTGATTTATATCTTTAGTTAATCATCTTTTAGAAAGCAACCATCGGTATGTTTTTCCTCCAGTGTACATATACATTCACACACACACACGCACACAAACAGCCAACAGAGTCAACATTTCTTTCCCCTTCCGCGCTGTGAAGCAGCATTCCTTTGAAGATATTAGAAGAAAGTGAACACAACTCAACGGCGTCATCAATTTTACTGCGCAGCGATATTTTGTTTAAAGAGTCGAAAGAGAGGAGACACTCCTGGCTGTTGCTGTCATGATGTGATAACTTTGCAGAGCTCTCTTAAAGCGTCTGACACTGAGGCACTCTTTAAAGGAAGGATTGGGCTATTTACTCTTCTCGCTGCTACTGCCTGTTGGCTCTGTTTAAAGACGAGTGCTGGTCCCTCACAAATTATTCATCATGTAGGTCAGTGACGTGATAATCAGATGTTTTTATTCAAAAATGCATTACAAATGCAAGACATGAATGTAACAATTTGAATATACCTCTTCTGAGGTGAGCATGTTTTTAACTTCTGAATTAAAATTCATTTTGTCTGCCCAATCTAAGCATTCGTGTAGAAACATGCAGAGGAAAAGCAGATATTGATAGGGAGGATGCCTGCAGATCCTCATGACTTTGTGTCTAGGTCCAGCAGTCTCTTTAAATTTCACTCAGAAATTGCTAGTACATTTCATAAACAATTACAAAGAAATGGCAAGTAGCAATTAATTAAACATGGCATTTTGAAGTAGAAAATTTTAAATAGTATTTTCTTGTAAAATGTAGTCTAATAATCTTTATTTTATTTACAACTCTGAATAATAAATTTTTTCAGTCTAATCTTACCTTTTTATTGGCAAAATTAGTTCACATTGTAAAATGCTACGCAACTCCCCAAAAACGCAATGATATATATGAATTAATAATATTTGTTCATGTATTTAAAAAGTATATTTAAAAACCTTTTTGAAATGACTCGCCACATTACATTTCTCTTGAAAAGCCATCAGGCACAAACATTAAAAAAGAAGAAGAAGAAGAAGAAGAAGAAGAAGAAAAAGGAAATTATGTTGTAAAAAGGACACCTGCAGACCTTTTATGTCTAGGTCAATACGTAATCTCTTAACATATCAAGTGATTTGACTTTTATTTATTGACATGGCAAGATTAGTTCACACTGTAAAAGGATATGCATCACCCCAAAATGTAAATGATATTTATGATTAATTAAAAATGAAAATTGCAAAATTATTTTAAAAGTACATTTAAAATTGGGTCACACTTTATTTTAAAGTCCAATTCTCGCTATTTACAACCCATTAACTTTGGCCTAAAAAAACTTATAATTTACTGCTTATTAATAGCTAGTCAGGTTGTTAGGTTTAGGTATTGGGTAGGATTAGGGATGTAGAATTGTTACAGTGATGGATTGTTTGTGGTGTTTTCTCCCCATGTGCCCATATTTGGTCGTTTCATGTTCTCGTTGTGTCTTTATTAGTTGATCCTCCTCACCTGTCTGTCCCTCATTAGCACCCCTACTTATAGTCAAGTCTGTTCATTCTGTCTTTGTGAATGAAATGAAAACATTTCAGTATTGTGAATGTTACCTCGTGTGTGTGCGTGTGCGTGCGTGTGTTCGTGTTCTCTCTGGAGATTACCTGTCGTGGAATTATTAAAGTGTGTTTGAACTTATTAGTCTTAATCATCCTGCCTCTTCCCACACACCGTAATCGTGACAGAATACCGGACCAAGAAGTGATAGTGCGAGGCGTGTGTTCCCGCATTTAGTTTTTTCGTTTTGCCAGTTTTTCTTTTGTGTTATTATGGTCGACCCAGAGCCCAGCCTACCACCACCCTGCTTCGCGGAGCTACAGTATGAGCCCACCGCTGACGGAGTGCCAGAGCCAGCTGCGACCGACGAGCCATCGCCGAGAAGGGCGACAGTGCTGAGGATCACCCCGGAGCCAGAGCCTCAATCGACGTCAGTCCAGGTGCGCGAGCCGACTGTTAGACACGCAACGGTGGGAGTGTCAGTAGGGAGAGAGTGCACGGAGGATTGCCCCGCCCACCGCACCACCGCTAGTGGTGAGCTGAGGTTGCGCTCAGAGGATATGCCTTGTCTTCTCCCGCCATCATCATCTGTCTGTCCCGTCACGACCACGGAGGTTGTGATTGAATCTTCTGTCAGTCTGGAAATAATTGCCTGCCCTGAACTATCTGCCTGTACTATAACGACCACGGTGGTCGTTCCCCTGTCGCTGGCGATCACGGTGCTGGAAGTGGCTTTATGGTGTGTGTGGGTAGCACACATTGTCCCTAAGCCCCCTGAGCATCCTGAACACCCACCCAGCCTCCCTCTCCCACCACCTCTGCACCAGTCCTCACCATTGCCTCCGCTTTCTCCTGGCAGCCCCTCTGCTCACCCTCAGCCCACCTTCTGTGCCGTGGGATCGCCGTGGGTCTGCCAGTCTCCATCGGCATTGTGGCTGGAGGATCCCTTGTCTCCGCCTCCAGTCTCTGAGTCCTGGACTCTGCCTCGGCCCTTCGACCCAGCAGCTCCACCATGGCTCCTAGCTCCCTCATCTCCACTGTGACCTGTCAGTCCACCAGCTCTGCCGGGCTCCTTCATCCCTCCGGCTCCACCTTGGTCTGTCGTCGACCATTCGCTGCCTCGGGACTCCTCTCCTCCGGCTACATCCCCATCTCTCCGTCTCCGCCTCGGGCTCCTCCTCCAGCTGCTCCTCCATCATCGGTCAGCCCCCTGGACTCGTCAGCCTTTCCTCCACCTTGGCTTTTCCCGCCATCGGCTCCAACGTGGGCCGCCATCATGGCTGTGGCCTGGGTCCCGCCTGGATCCTCCTGCTCCAAATCCCTCCTGTCTTCTCCCTGGCTCCTCCCTCCATCTGATCCGCCCTGGCTCCTCCTGTCTTCTCCCTGGCTCCTCCCACCATCGTCTCCACCCTGGACTCTGTTGGTTGCCGTGTGAGACACTTTTTTTATGGATGGGCGCTTTTTATTTAACTTCTTTTAGACTGATGCATGCAACACCCGCTGAGTGGCATTGAAACAGCTTGAAAGATCAAAGACAATTTTTAATATAACTCCGACTGGATTCGTGTGAAAGAAGAAAGTCATATACACCTAGGCTTGAGGGTGGGTGAGTAATTTGTGGGCTAA
>NW_015635050.1:555983-558109 GCF_001515625.1 Sinocyclocheilus rhinocerous | reverse complement strand
ATGGATATTTTTCTTACAAAAACGCATCGATTCGCTACAGGAGGCCTTTGTTCACTCCCCGGATCCGTGTGAGACATTTTTTTTTTTATGGATGGGCGCTTTTTATTTAACTTATTTTGGACTGATGCATGCAACACCCGCTGAGTGGCATTGAAACAGCTTGAAAGATCAAAGACAATTTTTAATATAACTCCGACTGGATTCGTGTGAAAGAAGAAAGTCATATACACCTAGGATGACTTGAGGGTGAGTAATTTGTGGGCTAATTTTCATTTTTGGGTGAACTAACCCTTTAATAGTTGATCCTCCTCACCTGTGCGTCTCTCATTAGCACCTCTACTTATAGTCAAGTCTGTTCATTCTGTCTTTGTCCGGTATTGTGAATGTTACCTCGTGTGTGTGTTCCTGCCCTCTCTAGATAATATCTGTCGTGGAATTATTAAAGTGTGTTTGAACTTATTCGTCTTCATCGTCCTGCCTCTTACCACACGCCGTAATCGTGACAAGAATATGGTCATGCAGAAAATGTGCTTTATAAGCACTAATAAACAGCCAATATGTTAATAATAGTTATGCTAATAAGAAATTAGTTAATAGTGAGAATTGGTCCCTATAATGTTACCTAAAATTTATACCATATTAAATAAATATAAATAAATAAATACATATGTGCACATACTGAAATTGCTATTTGTTAAGCATTAGTATCGTAGATGTTTGTAGAAAGATCCATCATGTTATGATCAGCACCGCCCCCTGCATATATGGGCAAGATACAGTGGCACATCATTCCTTTATAACACAGTGGGCGGCACACACCCACACACTCACACTTCTTCTTCATATAAACTCACTTGCTGTTGTCTCTGTGTGAGGTATGCAGGAGTTGATTAGTACCTGCTTGCAGGTTTGATTTCGATGTTATTTTTTCTGTTTTGACAAGGGGAATTTGAGGATACGATGTGACTTGGCCCTGTCATTCACGGCTGGCTGACAGGTGTACTTGTCAAGGGCGGGCCTGTCTCTGCCCATTAAGTGACACGTAAATCCTGGGAGGGTGGGGAACAGCTATTTCGGAGGGCTTGGGCTTGACATAAATCCAGTGTGGAAAAGCTTCCATCTCCTGCCTTCCTACCCGTCAAACATACAGATCCACTCTCATGCCTGTTTCAAAAAAATGCCCAACCTGCACGCACACACACACACTCACACACAAACTATCTTTGCAGACTCACAATTTTGCGATTAGACAAGGGAAAACTACTACAAAACTACAAAAATAACTACTAATCCTTCTTTATTAGTATACATATGATCCTTGTATGTATCCTATATACAGTGCACAGCATAAATGAGTACACCCCCTCTCAATAAATATAAAAGATGTATTTTCTTAATGATCACTAATATAATTCATGCAAAGATGGCAAAATTGAAACATTAAACATATACTTAATAAAAAACAACAAAATATATGCGAATATTTTCTGTAAGATAAGTTAATTAGCCAATTTTGTTTAAATGAAGGATTGCAGAAATGAGTACACCCTAGATTTAATTCAGAAAATGTATAATATTCTAGTACTTAGTATGTACTTAGTACTTATCACAAGTCCATTGTTTTTGAATGTCGGTGCTACTTCTGCTATATTTTCACACTTAAAACAATAATTTGGTATTCCTCTTGTACCATTGTCCTCTTTAATGCTAAGAAATAAGTCACCTGGCAGTTCTCTCCCAAGTGGTTCCACTGCTGCCAGTATTAAGTCTGAGTATGATTCAGTGGGCTATATAACACTTTTAGTTGTCAGGAAATTACTTGTCTTTAAAAGTTTTGATTCAATATACTTACCTGTTGATCAAAAATAGCCTTAAACCTATACTTCTTTTTTTTTAGTAACTTTCAGGAGGGTGTACTCATTTTTGCAACACAAAATGTTATCACTTTGATAAGAAAATCTTATTTTGCTGAATAATCTTGGCATTCTTCTTTGGTAATTGATCAAGCAGGCTTATTGGAACATTACATCTCCAAATAACCCTAACATGTCTTCTTAGTAAAGAGTAATTGCTGAATTTGTTAAGTTTTAGAGGGGGTGTACTCATTTATGCTGTGCACTGTATAT
>NW_015635050.1:548963-555662 GCF_001515625.1 Sinocyclocheilus rhinocerous | reverse complement strand
AATAATAATAATAATAATAATAATTATTATTATTATTATTATTATTTTCTCTTATGCTCACTGCAGCCACAACTATTTGATCAATAAAACACAGTACTATTGTGAAATATAATTATAATAAAAAAATGAACATATTTTTAAATGTAATTTATTTCTATGGCAACAAAGCCACATTTTCATATAATAATTTTTGTATAAATATTATAATGTTGCTGATTAAAATTTTAGTGGAAACATTTTTCATAGAATTTCTCATTAATAGAAAGTTCAAAACCACTCCATTTATTTGAAATTGAAATATTTTGTAATATTGTAAATGCCTTTACTTTCACTTTTGGTCAATTGAATTTGTACTTAAAAATAAATAAACAAATAAATAAATAAATAATACTAAGCAAAAAAAAAATAAAAAATACTATACTTACTGACCACAAACTTAAATGGTAATATGTGTATATACCCGCCAAACATTTATAAGTAAGGATTAATACATGTACGCTAATTGAAATAAATATTATTCCTTTTTGTATCATTTTGTCAGTTTTGACATATTTAAAGCTGATACAACAAATACAATAAATATAAAAAAATACAACAAATACATATTTAACAAACACATCTTTAAAGCATTTATGTGTCAGGTTCAACAGGTCAGGACTTTTGCTTTCTTTATAATTTCCTGTCAGAGCTAGAATACTCAGTGCCCTGATAATAAAGCAGGGTTATTGTGTTGGCTTTGCAAATAAATAAATAAATAAATATAGGTGTGAAATAATTGTGACTTTCCCAGTCACTTTGGGCAACTGTGTCACCAGCTGATGATGAGACGCCATGCATCTTGCCATCTGTGATGTCACTTGTGATATGCACTGATATTCTGGTGTTATCAAGCATCACTTCAACACAGCTGGCTGAAACATCACTTTCTGTCTCAACTAGGAATGGAGGAAACAGTCGATTTGACTTTGCAGATTCATTAACTTATAGAGACATAACAGCTAAAATAGACAAAAATATGCATCAAAGATCAAATTTACAAAATTCAATGTCAAATTTTGTGCAGGGGTGGAGTTTGCCATACAGGGAAGACTGGTTTAGGTACAAGCTCCATAAATTAGATAAAGCCTGAATCAAGTGGAAAAATAGCATGCAATTGTTCATGGTATATTTGTTTAATTAGATATTAATAAGACATTCTTTCCCTAAAAATATATTTCACTAAATTATAAGAGTATACAGTCTTGCCTGCACCACACCTATTGAAGTCATAGATATATTATACATTATACCTATAATAAGGTTTCACTTTGTGTGTTCATCTAAAAATAGTGTTTCTATGGCTGTATATGTTGTTCAAAATCCTTTTATCTACTGTAAAACAACTGTAATGCACAACTTTTTGTTCTGTATATGCTGCCTATACCACTCCTACCACCGATTTCATAGGCATGTCAGTAAATTTAAAAATATTGGTTAAATCAATAAGATATATATGGCGAAATCATGAATGTTAAACAAAATGAATAATTCAATTACCTTATACAAATCAAAAGAGGAGTCAAAGATCTAGCCTTTGCTTAATATGCAGATGTTAAGCAAGCTGTTGTGACTGAAACCATTGTTGCAAAATAATTAAGTCTGAGACGGAATTATACAATGCCTGCTCAAATTATAGCACACAGGAATGAAAATAACACAAGAAAAAAAGTAAATGGCTTGACTTTCTGAGAAACAATAAATTAAACCTGACTTCTATTTAAAGTTTCATTTCAAAAGTTTGTAAATATTGTTACCCGCTTAGCTCTAATATGGAAAAAATTACCTCTTGTGACAATTTAAACATTTCATTGTAATCAGACAGAAAGGCAGCCATCATAATGTTTAAAATTAGACTTTAATATTTCATCGCATCAGAAGGTTGGTTCTTATTAAAGATGTGGGCTTTTTCTCAAAGCCTAAATGTCATGAGGAGGAATGTGTGAAGATGCTTCTGTTTGCCGAACTATTCCGCCTCTGTGCAGACGGCGTCCAGCGATCATAAATTTGTCACATCGACTGAATGATTTAGATATTAAAATACATATGTATTTATTTAAATGAAGCCATTTCAAAGGAAGCATAATACCAGAAATTGTTACATAACCAATATGTCTTACCCTACCTTTACTTTTTTTTTACCTTAAACTAAATTTTTCTACCTAAAAACCAATACAACCTTAAACAAGACATGCACATACATACAAATTCTTCTTCTATTCACCTCTGAGATTGTTTCCTAATCTAGCAGATTATACATTGTATACTATGAATATTGTTGGCTCTATGACAAATTCCTACATTGTATGTCTTGGTCAGTAAGTGTCTGCAAAATGCATAAATCAATGAATAGAATAGAATAGAATAGAATAGAATAGAATAGAATAGAATAGAATCATTATTTGTGCAGTTTTTGTTGGTGCCACTAGGGGTGTAGAAATTATTACATACTTTTAAATGTTTAAATCTCATAGTATTACTCTGTTTAGTTTCAGTTTCATCAAATGTGCTTTCAACAAACAACAAAATGAATAAATAAATAAATATATATTAGCACTGCTTGCAGTGCCTGGCCTACAATGTATCCATCTCTCTGACATTACCTGAACCCTACTTCGTAAAGTTTGGGAACAAAGAATCACTGCATTTCATAATTTCATCACGACATGTCACTCACGCCACTACTCCTGGAGTTAAATAAATAAATAATAAAAAGTGAAAATAAGCTGCTAGTGTATATTCATTGATAAAGGCACAAGATTAATGGTAAGTGCCTTTCAAAATACAATTTAGAGTTGTTAAACAGAAAGACATATAAAATAAACCTATTCACTGAATATGCTCTCTGGGGATTTTCGTATATATTTCAGCACCACTCATTGTATTCTAATGCACATTCTAATGCTCAATGCATTTACACACACACACACACTCTTCTAGAGACCACAGCCCCTGCCCACTCCCCCCAGGGACTACTCTATTGCTTTTGGTTTATCACGGTCCAGCGTGCAGTTGGCCACAGTAATTAGAAAACCTCAGACATGCATTTGAAGTGTCCTGCTTAGGCCCAGATCACCAATAACAGCATTTATTGTTTTCTAATCAGGGGCCCTTCGGCTGCCCCAATCACTCAGTAAATAATGGAGATGTCAATACTCTCAGGCCCGTGACTCACCCAAACCTCTGCTCCCGCTCACCATAAAAAGCCCTCATTAATCACTCTGTAACTTTGAAAAGATTTAAAACTGTCAGTCGGTGAAAACCTGTCTTCCTCCACTACTTCTCCACCGTCCACGTCACCCCAACCACCAACCTTTCTAACCCCTTTTCCTCATCAGCGGTCAAGCGGCTCAAATCTTCCTGCGTAACAAGGGCACCTGAATTGATTAGCGTACTCATAGGCAGGTCCCACTGCAGGAATTACTCCACTAATTCTCAATGATTTTTTCCCCCTCACACAAGCCCAATCAACAATGTATGTGAGCCCTGGGTTAGCTTTAAGCTTTCTGAACTAAACATACATCCTGTGCTAGTTTCTACAAGACAGACAGATTTTGAGTGTTCACTCACTAAATAAAGCAGGAAAACATGACTTGCACTTTGATTCACATCCAAGCTATACTGCATATTATCAGAATTTCATCATTCTCCTCAGTGACATTGATTCCATTTTACTTCTCATCATTTTGCAATTGTAAACAGGTATTAGTGAATTAGTGCTTGTAACTGCCAACATATACTGAGTTAATAGACGATTCTGGGCTTTACATCACCATGTGGTTGTAACATGAAATTGCAAGTTACTTGCTGAGGAAATATTTTTGAGAATCTGAAGTAGACCCATAGTCATCTATGATCACTATATCAGAACAGATTTCCTAGATACACCAAAATTATTACTAGCAAGAAAAAAGTCCAAAAAATAATAAATAGTTTAGTGGCCAGACCTCCCTTTCTTTGTTTGCAAACAGGACATGAATACATAAAGATAACTGATGGAAGTCTGAATTTTCTCTGCAAATCAAACCCAAAAGTTCTGTATCCAAATGCAGGATACTGTAGGCTTATCGTAGTTTTTAATGCACTGGTATTTTATTAATTTCAACCAAAAAAATACACTTTTTTGGTGTGGTGCTTTTAAATTTGAGGTCACAGTATTACTTGAGCATTCTCAAATGTTAGTGGATGGCGCTAGCAACTGCAAGGTCATGGGTTTAATTTCCAGGGAACACATGCCAATAAAAAATCTTGAATGCAATATAAGTCGCTTTGCATGAAGCATCTGCCAAATGCATAAATAGAAATGTGCTCCCATATGCACAAGGTTAGTTAGAGACAAGTCTCTACGGTGGAATGCCCCAACATTACATGACGGCTGGAAGATCTGCTTTCAGTCTGGCCTTGATTTCCCCTGATGAGGTCATGCCTTTCTAGTATTTAGACAAGATATTGTGCAATTTTTATGCCATTTTTATCTAAACAAAAATGAAACGGTGGAGCGGTGTGTGCAGCTGTATTGCAATACCTTATTAGCGTGCCCCTACATCATTTTATTTAACTTCAAACGACAGAGTGAGTTGTTTGACTGTGACAGAACAGATATTTGAAAACTCACTTGACATGAAGCTTGATTGGAGGAGGCTCAAAGGCTGCCACCACCGAACAAGTGCCCTAAATCTCCTTGATGGGGTACATATTCTTTGCCCATATTTCTGTCATGTAGAAGGTAGAATGATGTTGGCTGCGTTCTGCCTGTGACCCAACATTAGGTGGACTGTTGGGACGGCTTCAGGTTCAGTCTCGTAACTTACGGTTTGTCTCGGTATAGTGAAATGCCAGTTTGAGCCCCTCCAAAACGTTCCCCTTAATTAGGCTATGCACCACATGAAAGTTACTGTGTTACTGTACAGGAAGTGATTCAACATTTTCCCCTGTCAAACATTTCCCCCCTCCTTCTGCATGTCTCTAATGAGATTTAGGGTTTTACATAAAATGTTGTTTAGATTGGTTTCTCTCCATTTGGCAAGGCCTTTGAAAGAAAAAAAATAATAAAGTGACTGACTCTGTCGGCAACCTTTCCTCTGTATGTCTAATCTAAGCCTGTAATTAGTTATTGCTTCACATCATGAACTCATTAGATATCTGCCTACGGGACATCAACAGAGCTCTGTGTCGCTGCTTTACTTTACTGTTGTTTCAGACCAAGAAAGGCCCTTAAATCATAATTGTCACTTTTACGAAATAACATAAATTACCAACCAAAATCATCTTGTTTTTCAAACCACATGCAGACGTACGGGTCATTACTCGAAAATGGCTCCTGAAATCTGTTTCTTTATCATGTGAACTAGCATTCACGTTAGTTGTCGTGCAGTTTTCTAAACAGTTTATGACAGATAAATTACGACAGGCTCATGTATTTGCGGTTCAGCATTGATGTATAACATGGCCTCTCAGATCGTGGCTCAGACTGATAATGGAGTGCATCCTCAGTGGGACTGTCCTCTCTCGGGCTCGATTTGAACTGAATTTGAATCAGGGCTGGGTTTGTCTTAAAGCAGACCTTTAGCAGACACCCCCTCCCCATCTCCCTGTTGCCTATTTATACATTTTTCTTCTCCACAGATAAAGATCTCAGCTATCTCAACTACCACACCCCCCTCCCCCAGCGTGTTTCTGCAGTTGTAACATGCTTTGCAACACTCTACATTGCACGCATACCAAGAAGACGCATGCGCCCGCTGCACGCCGATGTCTAATGGCATCAGGAAGCTGAAAAAAAAGCCATTTCCTCTCCCTCCCGTCCTCCACCCCACCAGCCCACCCTGATGATGAAAACACAGACAGCTGAAGCAGAAAGCCATTTCTCAAGTTAAATGCCATGTGGTTATGTAGTGTGGTATTCACTCTGAAATTAAACGCCTCGCGCCCTAAAAGCTGTCACACAACAAAGGGACCATAAGAGGCTGGGGTTCACCCAGCGTAGCCACAACGTCGCTTAGACGCTGGACGTTCGTTTTATGACTCATTCCATTCCATGCAGTGTTTAGCTGGGTGCGTGCCTGTGGCGTTATGATCGCTGCAGGATCACCATGTTCAGCTGGTTTCATGTCTAATTTAATATTCTTTGGCTACTAAGAAGTCTCAGTTATTTCATATACTTCCCGAGTTTCTTTAGAGCAGCAGACTTTGTAATTCAGTGCTGTCCAAAAGTTTGAAAGCACCCTAGGTGTCATCATGTAGTGCAAGGCTACATCAGCATAAATCCTTATTATTTTGTGATGACTTTACATTGAGAAGGGACAACATAAAAGCTGGATAAACACATTGATTAACTATGGACTTAATATGAACTTGGGATTAAGAAATCTCAAGATCATTTTTACTCTTATGTCAATGTTTCCTGCACCAATTTTCAGTGGTATAGTTTAAAGTGGCACACTGTCCACTGTAGTTCAAAAAAAAGCATGAACCAATCATTTTAATGAATCCGTCAAAACATAAATCGTAAATAATATGATTATATATTGTATATGTAGTATATATGACTATAGAAAAGTTTTATATAATTTATTCAAATTAATGTTTACTTTTGTCATCCACAGATTAGTTTTTGGTTGTGTTGAATAAGTTACGTAGTGTGGGCCTTGTTGTTAATTCTTC
>NW_015635050.1:530236-548923 GCF_001515625.1 Sinocyclocheilus rhinocerous | reverse complement strand
TAATATATATATATATATATATATATATATATATATAAATTATTATTATTATTATTTTTTTTTTGTAATTTTGTATGTTTTGCAACATTAGCTGAGATTTTGTGTAAGCATAATGGTTATTAAAACTGAAAAATGTCCAAATTAATCAGAATCAAATCAAAATGAAATAAAATCGTATGTGAACTGAAAGTTTGTGATTTAGAACTGAATTGAATAAGGCAATCCATATCAATACCCAGCCCTAACAAACTCTAAATTATTAAATAATAATTAATGAATTCAGAACAATTGACCCTTTGCAAAAACCCGCCCTCCTTAGTTACTGTTGCTATGTCCGACAAGCCATGCCGCTCTCACGCCACACATCATGTTCTCACGCTGTAACAAATACATCGCGGAGCAAAGAGAAAACTGATTACCCGCATACAGACAAGACAGAGCAAGCTACTTCTGGTATGAAACAAGGTCTCAGCTTTCAAATGCTGTCATTGTTTAAGAAATTCAAACAATAAATACTGTTTTTTGGCTCTTTAATGTGTCATGACAGATCACTCTATTGCCTCAGTTCAAGCGGCACGTGAACCGATCGTCTTTTCATATTTATTTAAGCACGAAATAAACAGGAATGAACATCAGAACATATTTTATTTCAACTGCGGAGAGACATCAATACAGAATATTTTTCAAGTTTAAGTCCACCAAAGTTAATCAACTCTCCTGTCTGATTTGCTTGTCGTGCAAGATGGCGGAGTCAGCATTATGATTGGTCAGATCGCCTGTCAATCATCCTGTTTGTGAAGAGTCAATTGGCTAATATCATCAATCATTAATGCTAATAGTGTCTCTTTTTTTGTCTAGAGCATTTCCAAACCTTTGAAGGGCACAATATTTGTGTTTATCTTCTATAAAAAAGTTCAACCCTTATTATACCATAAAATCTTCTCAAATTGAACCATTAGGGGTATAATAGCTTGTCACTGGGGCGGTAAAGGGATACATTACCTTGTACCTTATCTACCACTAAAATGTGCATATTATTACCTTAGGATAATATATACACTTAAGGAAATATTATGAACCTTCTAGGGGTAAATAAGGTACTATATAAAGATGTCTGCCCCAAATATATTGCCCCAGTGAGAATGTATTGCACTTCTGTTGAATGACGATAGTTTGTGATGGTGATTAACAGAATCCTTCTTGTAACTTTGTGTTTAATGGAGCTATTCAATGAAATGAAAGCTTACCTCAGATAAGGCCCAGACCTCTTCAGCCTTCACAAGGGACCTTTCACCTTAGTCGGGATACTTTGGTGACCCCATCCCATCTCAGGTGACTGCTGTCCCTGTTCGTAGCTTCGATCGATGGAGGCTTTCAGTGGGCCCTGCCATCCATTCCCTCTCGTTAATGACAGCCATAATTCACAGGACTGGAAAATATATATATATATATATAAATATTTCACCCCCGAGCTGTGACCTTTCTGTCTCCCAGTTGACAGCTCAGGGGGGGAAAGGTGTCAATTAATGACATTTAGAAATTTCATATCACTCTCAATAACCCTGAGATTTTTACAGGGACCAGCAGCTGAGGGGCCGCGGGATGGGCTGGGCGCTCACGGAGCAACTTTCATGAGGTAAGATAGGATCCGTGGCAAGCCATTAATGTCACTCGCTCCACCTGCAATAATTTCAAACCTGGGTCAGCATTAAATCTAATTGATCACCATGATTGTCTTTTGGGATGATATAGCCTTCATCACATCAATGCCCAGCCCTTTCTGTTCAGGGGCTGTAGGCAAGAAAAATGTCTTTGAAAGGTGATAAAGTTGGACAAAATCTGTATAAAAAGATCTGGTTTGAGAGTATCGGCTCCCAAAATGGCTCCTTAGTTATGTTTTTATTAGGTCCTTACTCCCTAATGAGGTAGGTCTTGTCATTGATATTGAGAGAGATTGATGCATTTGATGATACAGGGCATCGTATAAGACCATCCCTGCAAAGCTTGTCGGGGGACAAAATTGTTCATGGCTTGGCTAAAAAAAAAAAGTAGATCCCCCAAAATGAAAATTCTATCAATATTTACTAACCGTCAGGTTGCTCCAAACCTACATGACTAGGAAAACGATGATAATTTGAAGACTGTTTCAACTGTTTTTTTAACTATCTAATGAAAGTTAATGGGTCCAAAACTTTTAAGCTCTGAAAAGTACATAAAGGTGTAGCATAAAATCAATCCACATGACCCAACTGGTATATTCCAAGTCTTCTAAAACAACACAATCAGTCTGTATGATGAACAGATTGAAATTTCTGCCATTATTAAGATCAAAACATTGATTAACTTGTTCATTTAAGAACCAATGGAGTTTGGCGTTATGTTTGAGGTTTGTGTAGCCATATTGGATATAGTTGTGGTGTGTGTGTGCGTGAGTTGAGCAATATTTAGTTTTTTTTATATTTTGAGCCCACTGACTTACATATTATGGACAAAAACACTCTTTACAAAGCATTCTTTCCACAGAAAACAAAGTCGTACAGATTTGGTGCAACAAGAGGGCAATAAAAATTGGCAAAATTTCCATTTTTGGTGAACTATCCCTGGAAGTAAACACAAAATATGAGCATCTACTTACAGCTGGCACACAAGGTTATTCTTGCCTTTTCTTGACTGTAAAGTTTGTAAAATATGCTGAGCTACAAAAGCAATCAGTGAGCTTGATCGTAATATCTAACGGCACATTATTCCATTGTTCCTTAAATGACAGGCCTCTCAGGCTACACTGTCACACCAGCATCCCTGAGGATCTGAAACATGGAGCAATCTTGCACGGATCAGCCACACATTACTAGGCAATCATCTTGTTCACATACGAATACAATGACATGGAGTCTGGCAATACTTCCCCCTTTCCCTCCAAGCCTCCTTGTCAATCTCGACCACAATCTCCATTCCACTCAAATGCTAGATCTGTTCCATATCAGTGGCGCTGGGCCTGCGGTTGAATATCAACCCCATTCAAATCGGGGGGTAAATAGCTAAGGGGTGACATAACCTTTCGTGTAGAGCCCGGCCGCACCGTATACAAATAATTGAAACCCTTGACCCTGTCTCACCGCATACGGCTGTAAGTACAAACCTGACATTTTGATTCAGCTCCTGGGCCCTTTTCTCACTTGTTATTTTTCTATTTCAATAATCCATGACGGGCAGTGGAAAAAGAGAAGGGAGATGGAGGGGAAAGCGTGAATGATTAAGACTGTCAAGACCAAATAATGTCTTTCGAAAGCAGCCCATAAATCTGCTTTTGTGACATTTGCAAACCTGACACACCACCAACAGTTCGCTACCCTCAAATGTTTCACATGTTTTATTTATTTGTTTATTTATCACTATTTGTTCATCTGGTTTGGCCCATCTTGAAGGCAGAGAGAAGAATGTGACCTTCCCGTTAGTCGCAACGGCTAATAATCAAACCGTATTATGATAATGCCAGACAGTGTCGGTGATGAGGAAGATTCTGAGATTGAAAAATCGATGCGCTCCAGTTGCCCAATGTGCTGTGGTGAGCACATACTAACAGTGTGAGTCATTTTAGACTGACAGCTATCGATAAGGTTGGCTTGTCTAGGGTACTGCGCCACACTGTAACTGTGTCCTAAGGAAGGATGTACTCATTTTCCCATCGACTGGGTTCGGTTCAGTCGATGGTCATCGCCTTCTATAGTCGCTCATTATAATATCAGTTTAACCACCTTCGTTCCTTTTCCTTTTCAACCCCCTCTCCATCTTTAACAGCCCCGTTTTAATCATTGCCCCATGCGGGCTTACTGTCTTGTCCTGGAATTTATACCCCATCAACTGCATTTGCATATTGCCTAATATGGACATTTCCAATTGAGAGTGTCACTGATAGCCTGCATGTTTCATGGCTATTATCCGGCACAATACACCGATAAGAAGGATGAGGTTAATTCCTGACCTTAAGATTCACTCGTTTCATCTCCAAATCGTTTTTCATTTGCCTCTGATATGTATTATGATTCTGATATTCTTGTTGGTGCTCACATACATGCATAATTTACAGTATAATGAAAATCGCATTCTTCGGAAAGTGGAGGTAGGTGCGCTTGGTTAAATGTTTGATGACATGGAGAATACGGCTTTTGAATAAAACAGAACAAACGGCTTTTACCGCTAAAATACAAGTGTGAGCAAAACTTTGATAAGAGCTTTAGTAGTGAAAAATTTGGTAGTTTGCGGAGCATTTTAAATGAAGTCTTGAGGCCATGCCACATCCTGGCTCTTCCTTCTTTCTTCCCCTCCCCCTTCCTTCCCCTCCCTCTAGCTTGCATCTTCACCTCTTTAATGCCGCTGTGTTGTGATAAACAGCTGCCATCAGTGTGAAATATTAATAGCGGGGGCTGATTTGGGGTGTTGAGCAGTGTCATTCATTTGCCTTTTTAATCTACCGGCAAACAAAAAAAAAGGAAAAGAACTTCCCTCGCAATCTTTTACAGTGTCAAAGTACTCCCAAAGTCAGCCACTTCCACACTGACAGCTGTATTTTGAATGTCGGGGAGAGTGAGTGAGCATTTGCATGCCTTCCCCATTCATGACATACAGTAGAGGTGCCACACATGAAAGTTTAAACATGACACAAGGCATCATTGGCATCCCTCCAAACACTGTTGTTAAGGAGAAAACTCACCGTGACACATTTTAAATATTTCACGATCTACAGAGGCCTGCTCGTCACACTGACAGAAAAAGATGGCCACCGAGTTGCAAAAAGTTTGTTCCTTCTTGCATTTTGAACACCACACAATCATCAAAGAGATGACTTTACATCTGAATCTATCTCCAATGCACATGATTATAGCGATCTCTGCTTCAGCTTTGTTTGGAGGATTTCTTTTGCTTTTCTTTGTCTCTGAATTCCGTCTTAACTTCTAATGTGAATGTAGTCAGCGGCACACAGAGGAAGATCTTTGATTAATGTGAATGCATTTATAATTCTGCTTAAAATCATTATCATAATAATTGCATTAATCATCTCAACCCTTCGACAGCCTTAATGTTTCTCCAAATGTGATCACACACCAAGCACATATTAAAACGTGACGATATTTTATTCAGAGCCACCGATAAAAATGTCTCTCTGTGACGAAACCTGTCTGACCAGAGAGAAAGATTTATAACTCTGTTTAAACTCAAAGAAAATACTCCGTTGTATCTCTCCCTGCCCCTTTGTCTTGATTTTAATAAGGGTATCCAATTAATATTTATGGAATAATTGCCTCTTTCCTTTTTTCGGCAGAAAAGGAATAACAAGGCCAAAATACTGTTGTTGGTAATTAAGACAAATGCATTAATTATTAAAGATGCAAACATGTCAAGCAAGTATAACTAATTATTTGAGCGTGTTAACAGTTGTTTAATGTTAGCACCTGATGAATTATTTAGTGTGCGCATGTCATTTTTGGATTGTTTGAAATGTGGAATGATAAGTAGGGTGAAGAAAGTCACGGTCCCTTTTGAAAAGAAAGAAAACAAGTCAGCCAAGTTTTACAGATGGTACCTATAAATACTTATCTCAGGTTTCTAGGGGTTTTCACGGTAAGTGTTTGTGCACATGCAAATATGTGTGTGTGCATATGTGTACATGTTCGCATGTGTGTTTGCATGTGTGTACAAAGCATTTCCGGTACCTTGGGGGTACATCAGGGAGGTAGATTTGACACCACTGCTTTGTTGTGGGGCACTGGGAAGATGGCGAGACGGCAGGGGTAAGTGAAAGTGACAGCAAACAATTTATTTTGTTACATCTTAATTGTCACCTGATGCACTTACAATCTGGAGCCCTGTCAAAAAAACAGCTCATATCCCACTCATCTGTGTAAGGGAGGGGGGCAGAGAGTGGTAGATGAAATAGCAAAGTCTTACTAGGACTTACAATAAAATCAAACCAAAAGAATGCAACCTTTCACCTAAAACATTAAGTCAGTCTTGTCTATTACTCAAAATGGTTCTGTCGTGAAAAAAAAAAATTGTTTCATTTTAAATAAATAATAGGCTCCAAATATAGTGACGTTCATTGACTAAATATATTTGCATGTCTATTATTTGTTGGGGTATATATATATCATGGACAGTTCTTCAAAATTAAGAGATTGATCCCAAAAATGCTGCTTTAAAAATAGTGAGTATATTGTTCTCCTCCTAATATACCTTTCTCAGCTCATCTTTTCACATTTAATTTCCTTGCCAAACGGATTAAGCATGCCAAGATCCTTTAATGTGGAACGCTTGATAAAAATCACCATACTGCTGTCCTGCGTAACAAATAAGCATTGCTATTATGGTAAAATTGACAATTATGTTTCATTTTGAGAGGCATACGCAATTCATTTATCACTGTCAGTCCTAATTTTGTCCATGCAAATATTAAACAGAAAATCCTAAAGAGATATTTTATGAGGTAAATATCCTGAAAGCGGAAGGAAAATCAAACACTGGTTAGCATACTGACTTTTACAATTAACTGCTGTGAAGATTTCCAAATCAGCTATGAGACATCAAGATTGCAGGGTACTAGTTTCCATACATAAGAAAATAGCCTTGCAAATCTTTCAACTACACCAAATGGATAGAAATTATACTTTCCCTTCAAAATACACTGTACATCTACTCAACCCTTAGACTCATCTGAAACACTAATGCAGTAGCTTGCAATGCAAATAGACTGGACACAACAGCTAAGACTTCAAATGATAAATCTCCAACTTTGAGGGGGGTTGAACAGGAATGTGATGCAAGATGTAGCAACGCAGTCCATATACAACTTCGAGTACATCTGTTGGCTGGAATCAATCCCCTCAATGATCCAGTGATTAAGCAGTACACAGTTGCATCAGATTTCACTGCATGTGTACTGCACAGCCCTCAGTCCTGTCACTCTAAATCAACAGGGCAGTGGGTTAAAGATCCCTCTTGCACACGCAAGGAAACCATCCAAGCTCACTTTTACCCTTTCGACTACCCAAACAAACACACAAAATGTCTTTTGCATCCTAACCGTTGTGCATGAGCACCCTACGAGTACTCTAACAGATCCTAAAAACCCCTTCCGGTGGTGTGTATAAGGAGAACTGCGTAGGTGTGAGATTTGCCCCTGACCCCTCCCACTCCCACCCATCTCCACCCCACTCCTCATCTTTCTAGCTATGATTTATGGGCTGATCCTGGCCAGTGGGGAGTTGACAGTTGCTTTCATTTTCTTCTATATATTTTTCCCTCTCCGCCAAGGTCATAGGGGAGTAGGGCCTCTCCAAGTTTTCCCCCTCCGCTCGTCCTCCATCACCCCTCCCCTTCCTCTCCTCCTCGGATGGTCCCATGAATCATCTCGTCTTCCCATCGAACCTTCTGACGCCTCCCTCCCGATGTGCCCGCCCTGACTTCCGCCATCCCTCTTCATTCCCACTAACAATTTGGTAATGAAATATTGATTTTTAGTTAGATTCAAATGGATGTTATTACGTTTGCATTGATAAATGGCCCCCTCGTCCAGCCATGGAAGCATCTCAGTCAAAAGTGGGGTCCGGACACACCTGGTGGTGTGTTGACTGGGACGGCTAGTTTATGTCCCAATAAACTACATGTAGTTTTGCCAATCCTGATATCCCACTGTAGATTAAACACATCACCTATCACACATATACCACCAAAAGATACATGACACAGAACACACCTTACAAATGCTAAAAAGGGATGGAAATTGTAAGAAAGTTAACAATTACGGTTCGTATTAATGATTCTGGTTCATTAGCGTTTTTTTAACGATTTGTTTAGTTTTTGAAGAAAGACTTTAGAAAAAAGAAATGTAATTAAATTGCTAAATCATGAAATAATGTCAGTAATGATGATGATAATGATTAAAAAATGATAATGATTGAAAAATTAAAATAAAACACAACAAACACAATCCAATAATTAGCCTTAACTATATAATACATAACTACTTAAAAAAAGTAATATTTCAATCATTCCTTTATTTTTATAAAATACATATAGGTTCATATAAGTATTTTTTTGTATGCTATATGATTCTTTAAAATTCTAATAATTGTATTATTATAATAAATTAATTTCGAATATGTTCATAAGAATCATTCATTCGAGAATCCGACAACACGTTTTGTTCTGTAAGTGTTTGAGATACTAAAACCAATTTGTTCATAAGAGTCATGCATTCAGGAATCAGATTAAACTGGCCACACTGTATGTGTCTGATTAAATTTAATATCTGGCTCATATAAGTTATTTGTTCAGGAATCATTCTATACTGGTTGATGTTTGTATCTATGCTGTAGATTCAGTAGGGTTTGTCTTACTATCAGAGCATTGTAGGGTGTTCCTTCCACATGTGCAAGAACTGACAATGGAATGAAATGTATTTCGGTTCAAGTATGAAAAACGACAGAATTTTCAGTTAACCTAACCTAAATGACCTAAATCACTGTTCTTACACTGCACAAGACAGTTTATAGTACATATTTGCTTGTAGATATGTCAGTAATCTCAGAGTGGCCAAATTAAGGTGAAGTTGATGCAGGATGATACTGTGTACAGGTGTTTATTTTCTCTTTCACTGTATTTCTCAGAGGTGTAAGGAGACATTTAAAGCTTCTAGAGTAAGCTTCAGGGCACTTGGAGGAAATTCCATGATAGGGGGAGTTTTCTCTTTTCAGGACAGCTGTTTATTTTAGCTTTACCTGTGCATTTAAATGCATCTGACAGAGAGGTGTGCTTTAGGAAAGTGACATTTCCTCCGCAAGGCCTGCTTTTACAGGCAGCTCCCGTTTTCATTGTTTTTACATGGTAATTGCTCTGTGTATTTACTCTCTGGGGGATTTAAACACATGCCTTCATACTCTCAGCCTTTCAGTCACATCTCCATCCCTTTCTCTCAGTTTCTCTCTCGGCGCTTTTTATTTATTTTTTATTTCGCTATGCCTTTCCAAACCACATCGGGCAACAGTAGATTCTTTCAGCTAACCGAACAGGACGCCTGCTGGTGGAAGAGAAAAAAAGAAGACAATATAAGTGTGGTATTAAAAAGGCAGCTTTGACACAAGATGGACACCCTGAGGTGGGGGGCTATGGATGGGACCCCAGGGTGCATATGAGGTGTCCTTTCCGGGGAAGGGTATTTACATTTTTCTCCAGCGTCCCAGTGACAGGGACACAATTTCCTGTCCCGCCTGGCATGGTTTGACGTGAGCCTGGACTGAAATGTAATCTTGCGCTGAGACGTGGTTCTTCCCAAGAGTATTGCAGAAACCTTGGACTTCGGTTCAGTAATCCCCCTTTTTTTAACCCACTTCCATTTTGCCTGTAAAGAGCAACAAACTAAGGATGTGATGCTTAATTCTGATGGCCTATCATTCATCCGTTTTTTTTCCTGTGCATTAGGAAACACCCAAACAGAAAAGGAGATTAAAGTAGTTAATAAAGAATTGGGGGGCAAGAGTCCAAGTCCAAGTATGAGTGTGTGTGTGTGTGTGTTCTAGAGGTCACAGACATTTCTCGGGAGACCGCAGCCCGGTAGAGGACATGGGATGTTCTGTCACTGTGATTAATGCGTGGACACACACACACACACACACATACACGCATACACACACAGTCTACCGACAAGTCTCACAAACTGGCACATGCGGGTTTGACATGTTCATGACCATGTTCAGCCCAAGTGAGCATGCATGACCTGTGAGTGACACTCCACATAAACATGCTAACATACATGCACCAGACCTGGCGCTGAGTTGTGCTCCTACATCCCAATTGCTTGATTTACAGATAATAAATGAAACATATCTTGGGATAAGGCTCCAACAGAACTGAATGTTGGTCAAAACACCATACTTACCTTCATTTCTGCATTTAGAAAGCAATACTGTGCTAAGTATTGCCAACTGAAACTTAACTTTCACAGGGGGAAAAAACGAGCCAGATGCAGTAAATGATTATGTTGGTTGCACACACCCAAATCCTTTCACATTCCCCTGAGCACTGCAACCTTCTTCTTTTTGCCAAGGTGGACGGAGGACCATATCAAATCCTCATCCAGCTGCTTCAGAGAGAGCAGTACTTGTCTCTTGCTGCATGTAGATAACCCATGTTATTAGCTACCCAATAGCCAATCAATAAAGCACTTCCATGGCCATGGAGATGAACCAAGTCTGCGAGCTGATAAACATCTCTCTCATTCTGTCGCTGTAATTGGTAGCCTCTCAATCCTGGCTTGTTTGACAAGGACTTTGCATACTGAAATACAGCCAGCAAGGTTCTGTCGCTATCAGAATTACTGCTGATCACAAAGACATCTCGGTTTAAGTGCTGATGCAAAGCGCTCTTGGATGGTGCTGTGAAAGAAGGATACATCTCAGCACTTGTTTCAGTCACACCCAGAAACATAACTGTCTCACTGTAAAAAAAGAAAGTGACTAAAAGAAAAAAAAGTGCTGAAAAGAATTTAGCTGCCACTAAATTACATTTAGATTCATACTTAAATGAAGGTCATGATTGTTCATACACATGAACTCAAATGTTTAATAGTGGACAAGTACAAGGTTAATCATCACTTAATAATTTCATTTACTTTTCTAAAAAGTTTCATGAATATCTAAGGCATGTCTCACTATGTGTGTGTGTATACACACATTTTCCTCATAAGGCAATGTAATATACATTACATATTGCCATATATGTTACATACTGTATCAGGTAATAAATCATTTTCACATACATGCATTCTCTGGATAGATGAAGATATACTGTATGTTGTAGTATATATATATATAAAATGCATATGTACATGTTAATAATATATTATGTTTTTTATGGTATTATATGTAGCAAACATATGTCAACGATATTGGTCACACTTATTTGGAGAGCTATACTTACTATTAACTACCTGTTAACTATGACTTTTGCCTCAATAAACTTTTGAATATTAACTTCTAATTTTCTGCTTTTTACTAGTAAGGTAGTTGTTAAATTTAGGTATGGGGTAGGGTTAAGGGATCTAAAACATGCTCATGCAGAATAAGGCATTAATATGTGTTTATAGGTACTAACAAATAGCCAATATGCTGCTAATATGCATACTAATAAGCAACAAGTAATAGTAAGAAACTAAAATGCTACCTTTATTTTATTTATATGCTTTGGTAATACATTTTTCACATAAAATGGCCAAATGAATCCTCGTGCTTATTTGCTGGCGTCTAGTAGTGCAGAGTTGTTTGGTGATGCAAAGAGCGATAATTAGGCAATGGACTATATAGATACTTAATATTGTGCTTTACCAGTGGCGACAATGGGAGAATCAGTACCTGTATGGCCAAAGAAACAAAAATATTTGAAGACAGAAAAAACACCAAAAAAGGGAGCCTATAAGGGTTGTGTATACCACTCTCTAAAACACTCTAGCGCAATTTACATAAATAAATAAAATGCTGAATCACATCAAAAGATGGCAATACAATGTCTAACACTATTGCTGTCTCTCATGTAAATCTTCAGTAATCATTTTTTGTTCAAAGGATCTTGAAATTTGCATTATGTTTGGTGTGTGGATTCCCTTTTGTTTTTTGTATTTTTTCCAATGACTGAATCTACGCAGCCAATTATGTCTTCTATTTTACTCCATTGCTGCAGATTTTATTTATTTATTTATTTTTTTTCATGTTTTTTAACACTATTGTGGGTACCACTACTGGAATGCACCATTAAAAATCACTATAGTGACTTCGGTTATGACGCTGACCTGAGTAAACAATATCAATGAAATCAATAACTGATCAATAACATATGAAATCGAAGCTACTGCCGAGAAACGTATTCTTGCACAGTACGTACTGTAGATATACCTAAACGTAACAAAAAAATGATCTAAGATCTCAGTGTATAACTATACAGAATACTAATTAAAGTGTATTCATATTCATACTATGAGATCAGTGACAACAATCAAACTTTCTTTTCAGAGAAGCACATGAATCTCCGGTGACCTCGGTTATTTTATCAGGCGAAGGCTTGCAATAGATAGACTGGTAATTATATGAAGGAAGACATAATGAGAGCTGGATCCAGAGCGTGATCCAGATGCATGCTAAATGGAGACGTGTACAAGCAGCAGATTGGTCCGCTGATGCGGGGAGGAGAGTCCCAGTCGTCCAGTTCTCTGCGGAGCAGTGCGGTGAGACCAGTCCCCTGTGGAGAGGGACAGAAATGGGGCTCAAATGTTGTTGAAACCAAAACACTCATCCATCTGTCTAACTTTTCTTTCTCTGTATTTTCCTCCACTGTACCCTTTTCCCTTTGTTCTGGCTTTTGTCTGCAGTACGCAAGCGGCTTACATTCAAAATAGCTTCTCGTGACATCTTTATAGATAGACTGTGACAGGTCTCTTTGAGGATTTTTTTTTTTGTGATTGTGTTTTCTGATATCTCAGTCTGTTTGTTTTGTGGCAGAGGCGGGGACGTTCTCTCCTGAGAGGAATAGGAGATGGAGAGTGTTGACAGCGGTGCAGGCCGGAGGGTAGAAGGGTTGACAGTCACATGCGTGCCTGACCAGAATGCTGGTCGTTGGCTTTCTCCTAGACCAGACTCTAGGGGAGAAGAGCGAGTACCAGGCCGAGAGGAGGAAGGCTGTCAGAGCTGGATCAGTAGGCTGGTCGGCCACATCGGAGCTGGTTTACCCCTTAAACCTCCACTGGGGGAGAGGCATCAGTCCCTTGGTGCTGTAGAGAATCTCAACACTGAACTCTAGAGCATTTAGATGCAGACATAAACACTCACTGTAAATCACACAATGACCGCAAACAAACGCAAACAACCTGTGCATCCAGCTCCTCTTTTGGCAGATGTAATGTATACAAATCTTGACTGTCTCACACAAACACGCACTCAAAGTCACACAAAGACAAACTATGATTCATACACTCTGGAAACATAGGGCCAGTTTTAAAATATGTTGTTGTTTTGTTTTTCCCCAAATACTGTGGTTTCCATTTTTATTGTTTAATTAAATTTCAATAATCAAAAAGAATGTCCAATCAATTTAATTCATAAAACATTAACAATCTAATAATTTATTGAAATTCTAGCAAAATGTAAATATGTGTGTTTTGTTTTCTGTGTTGTCTGTTGTACATTTTCTGGATTTTTTTTTTTTTTACTTATTAAATATAAACTTATTCATTTTTATTAGTGGTTACAAATCAAACGAATGCATAAAATTAACAATTTAATTATTATTTTAAAATGTAATCAAATTAAATTTGAACAATTCCTTTAGTTCCACTTAGCTAGCTTCACAGGATAAAATGACAACATTTGAAAATTCTTTTTGTTTTTTTTTTTTTTTTTTTTTTTTTGTATGTGCTGCAGACAGAGGTTTAGTGTTTAAATTAAAACATGAATAAAAAGTGTTATTGTGTGATAATTCTTTAAAAACAATGGTATAAATTGAAGTATTATTGTTACTATTTTTAGAAGTGTATTCTATTATACAGTAGGAAAATATTACTGTCATGCAGTATTTTCTAAAGTCCAATCAGCATGTTATTTTGGTGGTTTGTTGTAAAGACCTTTGAGTTTCTGTGTGTATCTGATGACAATTTTATCACATGAAACGTTAAAATGTTCATGAAGCAAACTCTTAGAGCAGCTCTGAAGATGAAGATCTTGTGGAGTGTCATCTAAATTTTGCCAAATGCTGTGACATTCTACATGATGTTACACGGTAAATTCCACTTTTATGATTGAATAATGTGATTCCCTCCAAGCTTTTCACATCGCAAAAATCATAGGGGGGTCAATATCACTGTAGGGTGCCTTTTGGTGTCCTGTACATAAATAACTAATTTGCCATGATAACTTAAAATAAAAATGACTATAAGGGTGTATCATATTAGGCTAAGTTTTTATATTCATAGCAAAAGCATTACTTGGCTCTTTAGATACATTTTCTAGATTTATTTTAGCTTTGTGCTCATTAAATTTGAATGATAGAAGAATATTTAAAATTTAAAAACAAATTCTCCTATTAATATTTTGTTAAATAAGAGATTACACAATTTGAGTCCCTTGAATGGTTGTCCACCCTGTCTTATTGGGGAATCTGCCCCTTTAAGAAAAGACCACCCCCTTTAGTGACACCAGGACAACAGATTTTTTGTCTCTTCAGTGGCGGGAATTTAAACGGTTGAGGCGAATAAGTTGGTGACTTTTCAACTGACAAATTTTATTTGTATGAGTTTGCTTACTTGCTTTGCCAAAGCTTAACATGTCCACCCTGTCGGCATAAAATATGCCAGAAGTGATTTGAATACAGTATTTTCAAAATATGTAAGTTTAAATATACCAAATTCTCTTCAACAACCAGACTAAATATTTAGCTAGTCACAGTTTGTTGTAAGCTAATATGCTAATTGAAGCTGAAAATGTCCACCCTGTCGGTGTTCCAAAATGTCGACCCTTGTCTGTGACCAGTTATATCACCTCCGTCAGGGGTCTCTGTCCATAAATGACTATGCCCTGAGATTCAGAACCCTCGCAGCAGCCAGCGAAGGGAATGAGCGCGCACTTCTGACCACTTACCGGCAAGGACTGGAGCCGGGGGTGCAACTTCAGCTCGCAGCCTATGACGACTCCTATGGCTTGGAACGGTTTATACAGCTTTCCATCCGCTGCGCAACTCGCATGCAATCATGCATTTCAGCACATCAACCCTCACCATACACTCCACTCCTTCGTCGGCCAGACACCATCAGCCCTCCAGAACCAGGTCAGGAACCCATGCTAGTGGACGGCACTCGACTCTCCCGTTGGGAGCGGCAGAGACGGCTGAGCCAGAGCTTGTGTTTGTACTGTGGAGCTGGAGGGCATGTAATCGCGGCATGCCCCATTCGCCCGCCACGACCTATGGTGAGTGTCATCAAGCCATCAATTGTTAATATGCAACCCCTCACCACTGTTGTAAAACTTACTGCCTCTGGTATCTCCTTTCCAGTACACACCCTCCTCGACTCTGGCTCAGCCAGGAACTTAATCTCTGGGAATCTCTGCCGCCAACTCAATCTCCCAACCACGGCCACTCAGACCACCTACCAAGTCCAGTCGGTAACGGGAAGACCACTCAGTCGGAGACACGTACGTCACAGCGTGGGTCCGCTACTCCTACAAGTTGGTCAATTGCATGAAGAGTCACTCCATCTCCTGGTTCTGGAGGAATCCACTGCTGATGTGATCCTAGGGCACCCCTGGTTGGTGAAACACGACCCTACCATCTCTTGGAAAACTGGTGAGGTCCTGAAGTGGGGCAGCATACATCCGCCCTTCTACGTCCCCTGCTGCTTCCAGCTTCTTCTTCGTGGCCAAGAAGAACGGGGGTTTGAGGCCCTGCATCGACTACCGGGCACTCCATAAGAGCACCGTGAAGTTTCGCTACCCACTTCCACTCGTTCCAGCGGCTTTGGAACACCTCCGGAAGCCCTTAAGAAAGCCTTCACTTCTGCTCCGCTCCTCATCCATCCAGACCCAAATAAACCGTTTGTGGTTGAGGTTGACGCTTCCACTACAGGAGTCGGAGGCGTACTTTCTCAGCAGCAGGGGACACCAGCTAAACTCCATCCATGTGCCTTCTTCTCACGCAAACTCAGCCCGGCGGAGAGGAATTATGACATCGGCAACAGGGAAATCCTGGCCAAGAGGTCAGTGAGGAACCAGAATCCATTATCCCCAAGGAAATCTTCGTAAGCCCCATCCAATGGAAGGATAACCTCGTTACCTCCACCAATGTCTCCACGCCCACTCCGCCGGGTTGCCTAGCCTCAGATGGTAACACATGTGTTCTTGTAGTCATTGATCGATTCTCTAAATCTTGCTGTCTTCTCCCCCTCAAGGGTCTACCCACAGCCATGGAGACTTACACGAGTTTCACAATTTGAGTTGAATTACTGAAATAAATGAACTTTTCCACAACATTCTAATTTATTGAGATGCACCTGTATATCCATGACAGGGTAAACATATCTTATGGTTTATGCTTTAAATAATGGCCCATAATTATCTAAAGCAATGTGTGGGAGCTCAGGTTTCTATAGTACTTGAGTGTCTTTTATGATATGACATAAAGAGAATGGGAAATTAAAACCAAAATTTTTGAGTATTGTGAGGGTTGAAAGGCACTCTATGGTGATATTGACCCAGGGCCCTACATACTGTGTGCAGCTATTCTACAGTTTGTCGAATGGCAATCCCATTTGCATAACATACATTCAAGCACATATAGTAGTTCTCCGTTAAATTAAAATCATTTAAAGGTGACATATCATGAAAATCGGACTTTTCCAGGTTTTAAGTGCTATAATCAG
This sequence comes from Sinocyclocheilus rhinocerous, assembly GCF_001515625.1. Taxonomy (NCBI): domain Eukaryota; kingdom Metazoa; phylum Chordata; class Actinopteri; order Cypriniformes; family Cyprinidae; genus Sinocyclocheilus; species Sinocyclocheilus rhinocerous. Next base: position 532,476 of record NW_015635050.1, on the reverse strand, counting down.
GTCCCCGGTGCATCTACCAACCAAGGAAACGTGAAAAAGATTAACCCAGTAACTTTGTTTTGGGAAGCCTTTTTCTGCAAGCATCTGAGAAAACGAGCGAGTCTGATTTTGCTCCCTTGGTGACGTGGCAAAGGGATCTCATTATAATATTATAAGTTTACACCCATGGTGCCGTTATTGTGTTTTTGCAAGCGACAATGGTGTATTAGTTCTAATGCCATAGCAAAAGTTTGAGCAAAACATGCTAACTGTTCTGTCTTCACAGACAAGCATAGAACACTGTTTAGAGTCCCAGCCTCAGAGGAGACAACAGAGCAGTGGATTTATTGAGCTTTCTGTCCGTGTGCTTCGGTTGTGTGCGCTCAGAAAACCTTATATCTGAAGTTTAAACTCATATGGTTTAAGACGCATGATTTCAGCGCGATAAACATGATAATCAGTACAAAAACAGATGGTTTTTAGCAGGTACGAGCTGTAATGGCGCAGCTCTATTCTGGAAAAGGGGACGGGGAGCAGCAGCTCATTTGCATTTAAAGAGACAGGCCCAAAAAACTTTCTGCTTCCACTCAAAATAGGCATTTTCAAAATTATATAATGAATGATTTGTGGAGCTGAAACGTCACAGGCACATTCTGGGGACACCAGAGACAGATATTACATATTGTAAAAAGGGGTATAATATGTCTCCTTTCACATTTATCCGATATACTTAGAGCCCTGTGCTCAGATATGTAACTAAGGTGAATCCCAATTACTAAAAGATAAGAATTATGCCCCACTTTCCCAACCGTAAGTTACCACGTTTTTGTTCTGTCAAAATAAATTACGGTATTTTAAGAATATGGGGTTGTGTTGAGGGAAATGTTTCTGTTAAATCATGAATTAACACATGGCAGACATATTCTTCATCGCACTGGAAGGAAACAGCATTGAGGTCTTTGCAAAAAGAGCAATTACAGCTATTAAGAAAGCAAAGCATGCCAATGTGCCATAATTCAACTTCCACTTCTACATTTTTCAAGAACATAAATCTCAAGCTCAAATGAAAAACATCTCATTTTCGCTCTGTGCCAAAGACTCTTGAGAGACAACTCCTTAATCAAAACATTGCTCTTCCTTTCTTCTTCCATTTTTTACCCCTTTTCTCCTCTGTGCATCTCTTAATGTTAACGCTGTTGGTCTTCACCTCTCTTTCAATCTCTGACCACTTCTCATGCTTAATTGATTTTACAGAAAAGTGAAGACTCACAACATCAATCTAGCATTTTGTTTTTCACTGAACAACGTGAATGCAAATGTAAAAAGATACCACTTGTACACTTGAACCCACTACTAGTGTATGAAAGATGGGTTCAAGTGCACTACAAGTGGTAACTGAATATTCTTTTTAATACAGAGAAAGTATGTTACAAGCTTGTTTTAGTTCACATTCATGGTGTCCCAAAATAGCAGAATTGAGTATAATTAGATGTTCTTAAGATTATGTTAAGAAGTAATACAAATATTTTTTTTTAAATAGAATGAAAATAGAGCACTTTAAAGGTCCCATGAAATGCTTAGAAACACGCAGCGTTACTCTGTGTTGACGTCATTTTAACTGAAACAGGAAGACAGGGCGGGGCATATCAAGCAGCCCTGCCCCTTTTTAAAATAGCCAATAGCGTTTGTTTATATCACAGCTTGGGCTAGAGCCATTGAGCTCCATAAAGCCGCATTTGACAGGGTATGCCAGCCACAATCTCATCCATATTGCTATAAAATATAGCATTCTGTGTAGAATTCAAATAGCTCCAATACATTTTGTGATCTGTGCCGACTCGCGCATGTGATCCGCTCCGTGCTATCGTGTCTCTGGACCGGAGCAGAGTGTGTGTGCGGTGCGGTGGTTACCGTGACAGCGCGAAACCAGACTTCTTTTTTTCCTCAATGGAAAGCATATTTACACTGTTTGAATCGTTCCCTGTATCTCAGCATGTCCTAGCTTGGGCTAGAGCCATTGAGCTCCATAAAGCCGCATTTGACAGGGTATGCCAGTCACAATCTCATCCATATTGCTATAAAATGTAGCATTCTGTGTAGAATTCAAATAGCTCCAATACATTTTGTGATCTGTGCCGACTCGCGCATGTGATCCGCTCCGTGCTATAGTGTCTCTGGACTGGAGCAGAGTGTGTGTGCGGTGCGGTGGTTATCGTGACACAGCGCGAAACCAGACTTCTTTTTTTCTTCAATGGAAAGCA
>NW_015635050.1:503629-530019 GCF_001515625.1 Sinocyclocheilus rhinocerous | reverse complement strand
AAAGGTCTTCTTTATGATTTTCAGTTTTGTTTAAGATAATTAAAGCAACAGGTTTTAAATAACGAAAGAGTATGTAAAAGTATGGTATTTGGGGTAAAAAGCGCCCCTGCTGTTGGAACTAAAGGCGCACAATAATTAACATGATCATTAATAGATGGCTGACTTTTCCATTTGTTGACATGGCATGGTTAGATTCAGATGGTAAATATCATATATTATGTCGGGTGTCCATTTAAGAGATAATCACCATGTTTAGAATCAAACCATCATATTTAAAAACATGATATTAATCATATCATATAATAAAATATAATTTGTTGTTACTGCTGCAAATATATATTCAATTATTATTGGATCTCCTTCAATACTTTCAGAATCGTACGATGTGACGTCAAAAAAATCGTTGAGCCGTTTTGGCAGAAGTCACAAACTGCAAGCTTTGAATGCTTATATCTTCTAAATGCGAATTTTGTCACTGTTTTGGAGCACACTGCCGTATAGATAACCTTAAGACTAACATATTGATACTTAAATTTTGATTTCATGGGGACTTTAAGTTAATGTAAACAGTTGTGAAAGAAAAGGTTTATTCCTTTTATAATCAAAGCGAGAGGACATGTAAACACTTGATCGAAATATAATTTGTTGTTACTACTGTAAATATATATTCAATTATTATTGGATCTCCTTCAATACTTTCAGAATCTTTACTTATTAAAACGATTTTGTTTCTGTATTTTAAAATATATTTTTTTATATTAACATTTTAATGACAGTATATTTATTGAAAAAAAATAATTATTTGAATTTTCAAAATAAGCAGAAAATAGTACAAACTTTGCTAAAGTGATTGTTTTGGACAAGTATTAACATATACATTATTTAAAAAAAACAACATTATTTTAGCTGAAGTATGTGTATCAATACGTGTGCCTTTTACCCCATGCTGGTGGGCCTTTTAGCGATCGCGCGCAGCAGCGCAAAGTTGATTCTGTGCTTACTTGATCTAATAATTTATGTTTTTTAAAATGTAGATTTTTTGTTGTCTTCTTTAGCAACTTGAATGATTTATTTTCACACAAAATATGTTGCTCCATTAATGTTCAATACAACATATAGATTTTTTCTGCAATTATACATTACGTAAATAGCAAATTTTTTCTTAAGGTGTACCCTAGTGCGCATGTGCGGTGACGTAAAATAGCGTAATGACGTATGACGTGCGGAACGAGCTGTTATTCCTGGTGAATAAAGTGTCATAAATGAGTGTCCCGTCATTATAAAACTCAACTCCGCTTTCACTCAGCGTCTGTTAAGTGGAGCAGCACAACGTCCCACCAGTCCTTGTTTAAGACTATCATCCACAGAAGACTGGTTTTGGGTGCAGGAAGGGGCACTTTTACTGCTTTATAAAGTAAGCAGCACAGTACAACAGTTCATGTGCTGGTCATCGCCTAATTAGGACCCGAAGTAGATAAATATCAAGTAGATGTGCTTTTTAAAACAGTATGCGACAACAGCGGGAAACTCTGTATATTAATGCAGTGTGCGCATGTCAAAAGATTAAATCCGATCAGAAGCTCGTGACATATAAACACGCATATCAACCCAATCACTTTATTTAGCGTTATGTAAACACTACGTTCGGATTCGACAATCGTAATGAATTCATTCAGATGGAAGCAAAAAGTGTTCATGTAAACATACCTACTGCCACTGACTGGACGAATAGCAGGCAACCAGTTTACACGGCTTTTCCCGCGTCTTGAAGGTTATTAAAAAAAAAAATGTTGCAGCGTAGGTCTTTAGCCATTTTAAGCCTCATGAGACGCACGAAGGCAAGAAAACAAAGACAAACCTCCTCATCACTCCAGTTCACAAGCTTTCCGTCTTTTGACATTTCTTACTTTTCTCTCACTGGCTGCTGTTTACACGACGCGTGTTTCCTGTTACTGACGTGACATGAGCCTCGCTGCTCAATTTCTGATTGGCTGTCTGTTGCCAAGCATCCAACAGCAACAAGCAAACACCGCTCCATTTCACACTGAACAAACATAGCACCGCAATGCAGGATTAACACCGCAAATGCATGGAGCATGGTTTCATAACCCCGGGTGCTAACACCGCTTTCAAATTAGAGCTGTGAAACATTTCTTTACCTGGGGTTAAAAGCGGTGTTTAGAACGACGATAACCCGGGGTTAAGCGCAGTGTGAAAAGCCCTAATGTCATTTTCATATTCCATACTTTTTTGGGCCTAGAATTTGCCTCTGACACCAGTCCTGTGTCTGAATATGCATATCTCCCTACTATACAGTATACTATAAAATGTATATCTGAATTCACAGTATTCATAAAACAGTAGGCGAAAAAGTACCTGGATAACCTACTACTTCTGAAAGATTCTGAAATTCACACAACTTACTCTAAAACTCACATGACAGACAACATAGAGATAGATGAAGTACGTTCAGACTGCATTCATACAAAACACTTGCTTGAACAGTAATAAATTTATCAAATGTACAACCTACTCATACAAACTACTTCACCGCCAGTAAATAAGTAGAGAAAGGCCACAGGAAAGGACAGCTGAAGGCCTAGGAAGAGGCCTAGTTTTTTTTAAAGAAACAATACATTTCACCTTTTGGAATGCACATATACAATAAAAGTGGACAAATAAACATGTTTGAAATATTAAAACATCTGTGTATCATCAGTTATTTTTAATATTTCATTAATACTACACCGGTTTGAAGAAAACCATCAATTCCAATACGTCATTTTGACCCCTCTTTATGCATTTATTTGTTTGTTTTTAATTCTAAGGTTATACAAAAAAAATGAATTTATCAATGAAATTACTCCATTTACTCAACTGATGTAGTTTTACCCAACCTGCTAAACTCGGTCGGTCCTGCTGAAGGCTCCTTCCTTCCTTCCTTCCTACCGTAGGAAGGAAGTAATTTATTCACTATAATAAAAAAATATTTGGAGGATTTGAAACCATATGTCCACTATGTTTTTTTATTGGATATTGTGTGAAGCTGTAACAAAAGCCAAAGCAAAAAAGAAAAAGAAAAAGAAGAAAGAAAAACACCAGAACGTTCTTCTGAACTTCATCTTTTAAACTCCCTGGTCCTCTGGTTAGAGGTGAACAGGAGGCTACTGGAGCATGCCCAGCGATAGGCCACTACTGATGGGTCTGAGTCAATAAAGTGGCCTCCCATCATGAATCAGCCCCATCTTCCCCCTCCACCCACCCCCTTCATATTTTTGTGGAGCGTGTGTGTGTGTATGTGGGGGGGATACTCTACCATTACTGACTAATGAGCCGTGCAGAAGAATACACCTTCAGCTGCCACATGATGAGGGCTCACTGACACCATATCCCGCATCAGGCGCGGGCCACGCTCACACCGCCCGCACATGAGAGTGTGTATTGGACTGTGTGTGCATGTGTGCTCATGTACGCTCTCTTATTTTGTCCATCAATCACATCATTAGTCAAAGCAGACAGAGCTGTCAGAGTGTTCTGGCAGGAGGGCCAACAGACAGGTGTTTGCGTGTTAGCAGCTCACCCACCGTTAGCATCTGCAGCGAAGCAGCCATCCAGACTACACCCTCACACAATAACATGCTACAACAGAATGGAAAGAGAGATGGAGGAGGCCAGTGGACAAAGAGGACAGGTCAGGCAGAAGGATAGGAGGGCACTTGAAAGTTACAGTAACTCAAATCATACATGAAGGTCACCAGATGTTTGAAAATTAGGGACATTTCTAGTTCAGTAGTGAATATATACTGCTGTTTAAAAGCTTGAGGTCAGTATGATTTTTTTTTCTTTTATTCAGCATTTGGCATTATTTTATTCAGCATTTCAGCTTTTATTCTCTTATTTTGTCCATCGATCACATCATTAGTCAAAGCAGACAGATCTGTCAGAGTGTTCTGGCAGGAGGGCCAACAGACGTCAAATGATTAATCGTGATTAATCGCATCCAAAATAAAAGTTTTTGTTTACTTTCTGTGTGTAATTATTATGTATATATAAATACATACAAATACAGTATACATTTTGAAAATCACCTTCAGCTGCCACATGATGAGGGCTCACTGACACCATATCCCGCATCAGGCGCGGGCCACGCTCACACCGCCCGCACATGAGAGTGTGTATTGGACTGTGTGTGCATGTGTGCTCATGTACGCTCTCTTATTTTGTCCATCAATCACATCATTAGTCAAAGCAGACAGAGCTGTCAGAGTGTTCTGGCAGGAGGGCCAACAGACAGGTGTTTGCGTGTTAGCAGCTCACCCACCGTTAGCTACACACACATACAGTATATATTTAGAAAATATTTACATGTATATATTTATATTCATATAATTTATATTATATATAAATATATTTAATATACAAACATAAATTTTTTTCTGAAATATATACATGCATGTATGTGTATTTATATATAAATAATAAATATACACAGTACACACATACATATTATGTAAACAAAAACTTTTATTTTGGATGTGATTAATCGTGATTAATCGTTTGACAGCACTAATATAAATATATATATATGGTTTGCACTACTGACCAGTGATAAGGAGTGATTAGGACAGGCACTAATTTCCTACACTCCTACAATATGTACTTTTAGGGGTCTTTCAAAAAGGACGTGCTTTCTTTTTTTTATTCTTTTTTTGAACTGTTCAACCCAAAATTATATTGTAATGTTTCATATGTTGATGACATAGCTTAGGGCCCAGTGAAGTGAAGGCTTACTACAACAAATTCATCTGAAGTTTGAGAACAATGGAATAGCAGGCAGCAGACTCTCTTTTACAGTACTGTATACCATTCACTGTTTTGCAGGTTTATTGAAATATTTAGTTTAATATTTAGTTTAAAGTTTAAAACCTTTCAGTTTTTCCCCTTTTCACTGCCCACATTTTGCGTTTTTGCTTTGAAAACGGCTTTTCTCTTTTCTGTGTGAACCGTCCCTAAAGAGGTCAATTTCAAACTAACAGACTTTTGAAAAACTCACAAACTCAAAAAAAAAAAGACAAAAAAGTCAGGCCCGGCCTCTCCCTCTCATTTAAGCAGTTCACTTTCATTATGCCTGTTAGAGCCTCACTATAAATCTGGGAAATCTGCTTGTAGCAACATCTGGCATGTATCACTACAGAATCAACTGTCTCTCCAATCAAACTTGAGGTAGAAAGAGTGAGACAGAGAAGAAGAAAGAGAGAGAACCGTTAAGACATAAGGAGACAGAAAGCAGAGCAGAAGGGCACTGGAACGCTGGTGTTGATTAGAGAAGCGGATGATTTAGACCTGAATGGTGACATTTCCAGTGTTCCCAGGAAATAGGTTACAAATGATTGAATAGATAATCAGGATATGCTGCTATTGCTCTCAGACTTGCTTTGTTGGCCGCCATTCTTTCCTGTTCTGATGGTTGCCCAAGGCCACACACACACACACACACACACACACACACACACACAGGTATGCCTTAGAACAACTTGAGATGATTTCTATTTCCAGTGGATGGTCAATTTATATGTTGCAAAGGGAATGTAAATTTTCTGTGAATCAAGAGACTAATCTAAACACAGCCACCTGTCAACATGAAAGCTAAGCAAGAATGAGAGGTGCTTAGAGACTCCTGGCACAAAGATGCTTTCTGGATTTTTCTGCCAGCTACGTCAGCATTCAGGAAGCATCTGAACACAGCCACGGTGGTCCTCGTCTGATTTCAGTCGCTCATAACTCTGGCTTACACTGAAAGGAGAGCGGCAGCCAAACTTTGTCCATCTTTAGTCCTATTTCCTTCCCTCATTTTCTCACTGTCATATCCCTTGACTTGTTTGGTGTGTGTATGCTTCCTAAAGAAGATTTATTAAGCTAGCGGGTTTCTAAATAACATTTAATGTTTAGAGACACTGAAAATAACAAGAAGAACATGAACATGCCACGGCAGCCGCACCTGGACTCTCTGGGAGAGCTCACATCGGTTAAGCATTTTCTACTTTATTAACCCGTCTTTAGGGTGCAGACACTGTGTCTCCAGCATCCTGCCCTTCGGGGCCTTGAGATTTATGCCAAACCTCCCCCCCCACTTTCTTCTAAAACTCTTGTTTGTTTTATGATCTCCTATAGTCTCAGATTTCCCACTATCTATGTCTGCTTAATATATAATCTTCAGCACTTTCAATTGTAGCACTACAATGTCTAGACCAAAATAAGTTTTATTTGGGTTGAGAGTAGGATGCTGTCTTATTGAATTCGGGTGTCTGAAATGCCAGTGAAAAATCACCTCAGTATAGTAAGTCAGACATAGCATGTTTGTTTCTAGCATTTGATACTGTGAAGGAAGTTATGAAAATGCCATAATAAAGAAAATGTGCTTTAAATGGTCCTATGTGTAGTAAATGTTATTCAGAAGTGAATATAATAAAACACAGCCACAATACAATCTCCACAGTTACATTAAAAGCGAAGGATACACTTGAAACTACTGCAAGTAATAAGTCTACACAGGCTTTACCATGCAAAGCCTTCTCACACACATAGACACACGTGCTCACAGAGAGAACGGACACCAGAGGTTTAAAAAAGCAAAACTAATGATAGCTTTCAGAGGCTGGATGAGCAGAGCGTCACAGGTGAACAGCAGCTCTGCTCCATACGGCCAAGGCTGCCATTTTTCATTTCCTCCCAAAGGCCTGCATATACTTGTAAACATTATTGAAAATAATAACTTAATGCTTCCTGAGGCTCAGTTGCATCACAGAGACGGTGCTAGTTATCTCTCTGTTCTTTACTGTTTATTATATCTGATAGATCAATTTAATAGATTTTTTCCCCTCATTTTAAAGGTTTATTTATACGTGCAAATCACAATGTTCAAATATCAAACCACACATGATATACTGATTAAAATTATTACACTATTCAAACGATCATAATGTGATTCACCCAGAAAGTGCTAGTAAATTTCACAATTACAAAGAAATGTAACATACAAAATGTTGAAACAGTAAATAATTGCTGCTACAGTATATATAGTGTAAACAATTATGTGTGCTTATAAATCTGGGCTGCTATTATTTTAAGAATATAGGAGAGTTGTGTTTTATTTATTTATTTTTCTCTCTGAACAAAAGCACTATGTATTTGTTCCTTGGCCCCACTGCAGTAATGGGCATCCCAATAATCAATAAAAGCAGATTAAATTAACTTCTACTTAATTAACTGTAACGGTCATTCAACCTGGATGACTAGCTACATTTTGTTTTTTTCTGCAGTTGTTGTTTTGGATCACATTGATCATTTTATCAATACACGCACACACAATCAACACAAATAAATGAATGAATCATTCATTCCAACAACAAAGTCCTGCAGCATTTCCCACAAGGCCAGAGAGCCATAGAGAGACATATCATAAAAGAATAAACAAGAAGAGACCCGTACTGAGTGATGCAGTCAAATGCTTTGAGGATAGAAAAAAGGTAGAGAGAGGGAGAGAGAAACCCACCACAGTGAAAAGGGCAGCATATGAACACATATGAGTGAGTACGCTGAAGTAATTCTCTGGCTAAAAACACGATATCACTTTTCCGCTGCCGTACATTGACAGGTTGGAATGCAGGCAGGGGTCAAGTCCTGCATCCTGATTATGCGGCTGATATTCTCTAGGGTTCCACTCATTGATTTGCACATCTAGTTTACCTTGTTTTCCTATCCATATATGACACTCTACAATGGCTCCTGATCGAGAAATGTGTCATACAAATAAATTATGGCCAACTATATGCTAAATAATTCTATAAATGTACTTGAGGGTGAGGTTGACAAAACAGAAGTAGTTTGCGAGCGCGTGTACGTGCGGTGGCGCGCTCTGATTATTCAGCGTTGTCATGTGTAATGAAGCAAGCGGGCCCACCATTAATCAAAGGGACCAATCGGATAACTAATTTAGGCAATAGAACTGAACCACAAGACCAAATGGCCAGTGGGCAGGGGGAAGGAAAAGAGAGAGAGGAAGAGAGAGAGAAAGAGAGAATAGGGATCAATATTTCTCTTCGGGGCAGATGCAGTTCAAAATCAGTTTCTAATTTGGCATATTAAAGCCATAATGGTGGTTGTGGGGCTAAGTTGTGCGGAGGGACAGGCGAGGTTAATTAGCCCGCTGCACTCGCAGTCTGAAGTGGAGTCACACGCGTGCTCCTGCTTTAATTAACACTGAGAGAGAAAGAGAGGAAAGCGAGATAGGGAGAGAGAAAGTAAAAACAAACCGTCAGCAGGGTTTGTTAAGTGGGGAAGTGCTTTGAAGAATGCCCATAGTACACAACAAAGTGAGAGAGGGCCAATAAAGCAAGAGCCGCAAATAATATTCTATTGTATTCATTGTTTCGGCACAGTTCTCTACCCCGAGTGTGCCATCTATTGAATTTGGCTGATCTGTTAGCTATCTATCGGTTGCCTCATGTTTGTGCATTTTACCATGATTCCTTCCCTTCAAGTCAGTCCATACTTTCTCAGATTCAATATTCATATTTGGGCATGATGATTTAACAGAAGCATTTTCCATAAAAAAAAAAGATAAAGATAAGGACAACAGATAGAGTGAGATCAAGTTTAAAATTAGAAATTAAGTCATATTTGGAGTATGAATGTAACTAAAGTTTGGGCTCTATATGATTTTAAATTAATGTATTTATTTATATTTAATTTGTGTGTGTGTGTGTGTGTGTGTGTGTACCTGTTTTTCTACTCTGGTGGGGACTTAAACCTGAATACACACAGACCAAACCAGACATTAGACATTTTTGTGTAAAATTTATTCCAGTGACTGGAAAGTTGAATTTATTAGGAGCCATATACTCCAGTCTTCAGTGTCACGTGGTATTTGAAAGAGAAATCTTTTATAACATTTAAGTGTCTTCACTGTCACTTTTGGTCATTTTACTGCATTCTTATTGTATACAATTAATTAATTAAATAAATAAATATTTACTGACCTCAAACTGTTAATAAATCGTTCAACGCATTATGACTAAGGCAAATCGAAAAAGTATGTTTACATGGCAAAATGTAGTGCTTATGGTGCTTATACAGTATACTTGCCATATCACAAATCATGTGTAAGAAATCAGTGCCGCTAATATACTACATAATATTCTGTTGCACTGGCTGAAAATCTGCAAATCTAAAAGAATGGAGCCGGCAAACACAGACTCTGCTCAAATGCAAATCAGGGCCAAAACTGGTGTTAATGTAATTCAGTCATATTCTGCCTCAGTCATATTGACAACTCAATTGTATGGCTGTGATACACTGATGTTCAGTGTAAATAAAAAGTAAAAATACAGAGTTCTACTTTTTGTCTATTCATTGTTTGTCTATTCAATGTCTATTCATCGATTTACTCATCAATAATAACGTAGCATTTTTTTCAATTGTGTTCACTTGGGGCTTTTCTCAGCAAATACTGATATATATATGATTTACTGTTTATATTCACTATCATGTACAAAAGATCATTACAATATTTACTATAAATATGGCTGGCCATACTGTATATTACAATTAATCAAAGAAGAATGTACTAATATTTTGGCCTGGTAGTGTTGTGACCTTGAGTCAAACTACTGTACCTTAAGATAAACAGTTCATCTCTCAGTGACATGAGATGTGTCAGTCCTCTGTTTGACATGCTGCCTGTGCTGCAGGCTGCTGATGTGATCAGAAGGTGTGACCCTGCACAGCACTTAGCTCACAGGAAGCAGTTGTTAAAGGGAGGACGTCCTCAACTGATGTGAGGTTCCTCTCTGCTAACACGACCGCTTGAAACACTATCACTCTCGAGCAAGAGAAAGAGAGAGAGAGAGAAAGAGTGATGAAAACCCTCATGATATCATGGAGTGTGCGGGTCACCTGTCACGTGTCAGACGTCCTGCTGGCGTTGTAAAATCTGCATGATAGCCCATTAGTTCTGCTGTTATTTGTAGGGGAATTTACATAAATATGTAATTCTTACAGGATAGTGTTTCACATAAAGTCCTCAACAAAGGGTACTGTGCAACTAATTAGGTCTAATTTTTCATTGTTGCTGTTATGGAAACAAAAGGGGGATGATGAAGAGAGATGTGTGAGTGTGTGTGTGTGTGTGTGTGTGTGTGTGTGTGTGTGTGTGTGTGTGTGTGTGTGTGTGTGTGTGTGTGTGTGTGTGTGTGTGTGTGTGTGTGTGTGTGTGTGTGTGTGTGTGTGTGTGTGTGTGTGTGTGTGTGTGTGTGTGTGTGTGTGTGTGTGTGTGTGTGTGTGTGTGTGTGTGTGTGTGTGTGTGTGTGTGTGTGTGTGTGTGTGTGTGTGTGTGTGTGTGTGTGTGTGTGTGTGTGTGTGTGTGTGTGTGTGTGTGTGTGTGTGTGTGTGTGTGTGTGTGTGTGTGTGTGTGTGTGTGTGTGTGTGTGTGTGTGTGTGTGTGTGTGTGTGTGTTTTGATGAGGTCCAATCATTTCATTTATTCTCATTACAGTCGATGTCAGACTGTTTCCTTAACTGATTCAGGGGTCAGTGATTGAACTAGCTGGGCTTCACACACACACACACACACACACACTAATGTGCAAAGCAAAACAATGGGACACATTTAGTGCATACTCATTAGAAGAAAAGGAAAAGAAACAGGAAGGATTAGGTAATGGTTTTTGCAGGTGGACATGATTCAAGTCATATAGTTCATGGAAGAGTGAAGAAGAGGAAGTGAAATCTTTCAGCCATTTAACGATTTCAAAGAGAGAAATATTTGAAAGAGACTAGAAAAGCTTAATCATATGATCCTAAATGAAAAACACACAGTTTTCATTAAATCACAATCTAATTACATAATTTTACAAATGATGCATATTTTTCATTGACAGTAAAGAAAGGATAGAAAATAATGGGTACTCACATTGCCCACATGATCACAGCTCCACATGTGAGCACAACTATGAGCAATACGTTTGTTGCCGTATTTATTCATCTTTGCAATGGGCTTTATTAATTTTGTCCATTAAATAATCTTAACAGAACTTTTGATTTAAATAATGTACTAGCAAATATAGAAATTAACATGAACTAAAATGAATAAATGCAAGTAGCCTATATTACTTGAGTAACTGTAGTTAATGTTAACTAAATGAGCCTCATTGTAAAGTGTTTTTATTTATTTGTTTATTTATATTTATTTATGGTTCAATTTCAATTTCAGGCATCATTTGTGACATTAACATGTTTGCACTTTTTGTTTTCTGTGACATTTGGTTGTGAATTCAGCTTATTTTCTTTCTTTCTTTTTTATTTGTCAGCTAGTTAAATTGTTTAACTGTTATAGATGAAGTTGTTGAAATTGTTAACATCAGTAAGAATGGGCTGAAAACAACAAACCAATTTGTAATGTATTGCCAATATTTTACAATAAACAGTATTAATGAATTCATGACTGTCTTCAAGTATCCTGTATATTCATAATAACATCATATACTAGTATTAGTTATTTTTGTGCCCTAGACAGTATGAAGGAAAAACAACAACAACAACAACAAACAGTTCCAGTGTACAACACTGTATTGAAAATGATAAAGAATACAGTTAAATAAAGCAATAAGCCCCATGGAGCTGTGACTTACAGTGATTTTAAAACAGCTGATGGGATAGGCATTTCTAAAATCAATGTAAACCACAGCTTCACTGGGCTTATTTAATAAAATATTTCCTAAAAATACCCAGCAAGGCATTAAAAAATAAACATATAGTAACAAAACATTCATCATTTAATAATAACAAATCATAATTCTTCAAATCAAAAAAAGCAATGTAGTTCTTCAGCAATGTTCAGCATAAGGGTTGCCATGTACACAGATGCAGTGCTGCCGTAACACTGATGTAATGAGGTCACAGGTGTGTGTTTATAGAGTATTTTACAAGGGTTTTGAATGCAGCCCTGCCAATCATAATAAATGACCGGATCTATAAATTAATTAAAAATACTGCAATGAAATGGTGGGCTGTATGTGATGACCATAGCTCAGTTTTCCTCTTGCATACGGGTTGAAATCTATCTTCTCATCACTAGTGACGTGCTACTGAGTGATATATTCTGATGATTTCCCAGTGTGAGCGGGTGAGGGTTATGGTGACGTGGGTCAGCTTCCTGTTTAAAACTGTGCCGTCTCTCCCTGTCACCGAGCTTCAGCAGGCCATGTGAACCCTGTCTACTGTCAGTGTGAGGAGATGACAGGCCCAGCATTCATCATGATTAAGCCTAATTAATAAAGCCTGCAGCGATCATCAAGAGAGATCCAGGCAAAGAGTTTAATCTATCCTTTACTAAAAGCACGGCCTGACAGCCACAGCTGATTTACGTCAGGTATGTGTGCGCATATGTGTATGTGTGCCGTATAACGTAATGATAGTGGATATATATGAGAATATGTCACCGTATGAGCTCTTTAGCTTGTGATTGAGAGTCCTTGAGCAGGTATCCGCATGCATGTGCGCATATTTGTGTGTGCGTGCATCTGTATGTATATGTGTGTCGGCCCCGGTCCCCTCTTCGTCTGCTGGATATTGACAGTCTTGACAGCACGTTGATTATCAGACCCACAGGAAGCTGAGGCCTGTCGGCCATCAGGTATCTGCGTGAGAGACGAGTCTCCCTTCAGAGTGATGAGACAATCGAGAGAGGGAGAACGTGCGCGGGAGAGAGAGAGAGAGAAAGAGAGAGAGAGAGAGGGTGGGAGGGAGGTTAAGGGTTGTCATGGCCATCATCATGACAATAAGCTGTCTGGTGTGAAAGAGACAGGCAGGTCTAGGATCAGGATCAGATTAACGATCACACTGACCTCCAGACGGGCTGCAAGTGAAACAGGACACATTTAAACTCCACACACTGAGAGTTTACATCATTAGATGGTCCTGCACTGCCTCAAATCAGGCTCACGAAAAACAGATTCTCTTTCACGCTGTGTTGTTTTCATATTAATTACAGCTGCTATTTACAGTATGCTTTCTGTCTCTACTTTAATGAACTTTTTATAACGGATAATGGTGAAATGGATTCAGGTTTAAGATGAGATGCTAATGCTAGACCTTAAAAATGCAAAATTACTTCAGACCTTGCTAAAATTTGAACAACGGGATATGAAGTCATGCTCTGGGGCTTCTGCTTTAAACAAATTATTAAATTGAAATGATAAAATATTTTATCAACTCTATTTTCCTCTAACGGTTTATATCATGCATTTTTGGAGTAGGTTTCCTTTGTGTTAAGTTAAGACAGAGTTACACAGGATTCACTAAACTCACAATTTCATACTTTATATTTAAGGTAAATGCTGTGAAATAACAGTAAGACAGCTTATAATTTGTTTTAGAAATCAATCATTTTGTAACTTAACCACCTTATTTATTATTTTATATACACGCATGATGTGATTCAATTCTAATAAGCAGTTCTTGGTGGTTCACTTCACTTCAACATCAGATCATCTTTCATTCCAGTGGCCATAGTTGAAAAAATTATTGAGTTTCAGAATAGGTTTAGAGTTGACAAAACCAAACAGATCTAATGTGGTTTAGATCAAGTTCAGCAGGTTAACAACACTCTCTAGAAACTTAAACTCAGGGATTGATCCAGAGTTTATGATTCATTATGACTCTGAATCGCATGCACCTAAAAGTGTACATCTGCAGCTAACACAATCACACAAAACATGGCAAGCATCAGTTTGATTCACTTCTCTTCTTAATGTAATACATATATTTCATGTAAAATATGAAACATCTTCTCAAACCAAACTCAAACTTACCTGGCTAGCCACTAAAACTGCCTTTGTGAAACAGGCCACAAAATTCACACAAGCAGTTCATGACTCATTCCAGAAATTACACAAGCATTTGTAATTCTGAGTGACTTAATTTGTGATAAGCATTCATGATTCACTTCAGAATTCAAACAAGTGCTCAATTCGAAATAGCATACAACTCTTTTCCTGCCACAGAAAGAAATACTAAGAATAGTGATGATATTCCAAATTCGAACAAGCAGCTTGAATCACTGTTCAAAATTCAAACAAGGAGTTCATGATTCAGTTTGAGATTCAAAGACCTAACTAAAAAACACTTAACTAAATTAATCAACCAAGCCAAAATAATGAAATGAATAGTGAAATACTTGTTTATCCTGTTGTCACTTAGTCTAGTCCTCTGCTGTCCCTGAATCCTTGAATATTTTAAGGCTCGCAGATTATCAAGCGAGCGTTCATCACATCAGTGCCTCCTTGAAACACCTCCTTGTTTTTCGTGTCCGCGGGTTGAAGCGACCCCAATAACGTGTATTTTAGCCCCCGGAGCTCGATTTTTTTTTTTACCGGGGGACCCCTCAAAACGCAGTTAGTTTGGGTAAACGTTAGTTTTGGGCTAGTTTTGAGTAGCAATTGGGAGCTATGCCGGACTTACTGACTATTGGGCTTGTGTGGGTTGCAGCCCATGGGCCCCGCCTTGTAGGGGGCCCTGCCTTTGCCTGTTTACATTTGTTTGATTTGTTCGTTATATGCCAGTCAGAATTCAGAAATTATTAGCCGCATTTCCCCTGCGCACGCAAGATCTAAACGGGCCAACCGGGGCTATACATCTTACAACCAGTGTTGGGGAGTAACTAGTTACATGTAACGGAATTATGTAATTTAATTACAAAATAAAAGTAATTGTAATCAGTTACAGTTACTAAGAAAAAATATGTAATTAAATTACAGTTACTTATGAAAATGTTAAGGATTACAAAGGGGGTTACATCTGATTTTTTTCACAAACACTCCCACATACATATTTAATTGAGTTCTTTCATAAATTGCAGTGACTGCTCTAAAATATGAAACACCAATGTTTCAGAAGTTTATAACATGCTTATCCGATAGGGTATATGCTTTATTTTTTTAAGATTGACTATTTTTTTCTATGGCATTGTTAGATTCCAGTGTTTCCTGTCTATGCAAAGATTTGATTTCAAAAACAGTATCATAGCTATTAAACTATTTCTTGTTATGATTTTAAATATGTATTTAACCTCAGAATGATTTTAAAGTAAGTCTGATTTTGTGGTGGCTGTGCTTCAAAGGGGACATCGGATGCCCATTTTCCACGTTGGTATGATTCTTTAGGGTATTCTTGAAATGGTCTCAGTGGTCGTGTAAAACAACACCCTTTTTACCTTGTCAAAAACAGCTCTGTTGACAGCGACTCGTTTCGGTGCATATCTCTTTACATGCTAATGAGCTCTGCTCACCCCGCCCCTCTCTTTTGTGGAAGAGCAAACGCGATTCGCAAATAATCATAAAAAATAAAAAGTGTGTTGACACCAATAACCTTGTGGGCAGCGTGCTGACATACAGCACTTCGGGTGTCCCATATTCAAATCGGACCTTTCCCGATCCCGCTGAAGGTGGAAGAGAGCGTTGGTATTCATGCCAAAATCAAAATGGCTTGATAATTGAGACTTAAAATGAACCCAGCAGATCGCCTAGTTCGCCTCCGTCAAGGTAATCGCTTCATAGAGGAGTATGTTCAGGATTTTTGTGAACTTTACTATCAAGTGGACTTCAACGAAGCCTTCCTAAAATACATTTTTTGTTTCGGTTTAAGTAAGGACATTTCACAATTAATGCCAAGCAATACCCCATACTGGTCACTTGAACAATACATTGATCATGCTCTGCTGTTGTGCGGCTCATCGTACACTGTGGGTTTTGCGGATAAGGAGCCCCGCAATGTTGGAGCTAAACTCTGCAGGACACCGGCCCTCCAGGACCGAGTTTGAACAGCCCTGCTTTAGCCCCAAAGAGCGTACATTTAGAAAGAATAATAAATTCTCAAATGTCCACACCTCATTTCTTTACAGAGGATGATTCTATATTATATTAATGTTCCACTAAATTATGCGATCATCTGATGAGTTTTGAGCGCTCTCTCTCGTCTTACTGCCATTACACATAGTGGGGAAGAAATGTCATCAAAATTACTTTAAATAAAAAATAGCAATTTAATGAGTTTTTGTTTTTATACCATAGCTGTGCCTATGATATAGAACATAGCCTATCACACAAACAAGAGTCCTGTTTTTTTTTTTTTTAGAATATCTGCATGATTGCAAATGTACAATAAACAACAACTTACAGAGTATCTTTCAGTCTAGTGATGCGTGGATGGCGGTTATATCCGCGGGCGCTGCGGATAATCCGCGGGTCGAATGCCCGGAAACTCACTAATAAAATTCAGCCTCCAAGGCCCGGACTCCGCCTCGGCCCGTAGACCCAGCGGCTCCACCTCGGCTCCTAGCTCCCTCACCTCCACTCGCACCCGTCGATCCACCGGGCTCCCTTGTCCCTCCGGCTCCGCCTTGGTTGGGCGTCGACCCGCCATCGCCTCAGGACTCTGCTTCTCCGGCTGCACCTCGTCGCTCTGTCCCACCGGCTCCACCTTGGTCCTCAGTCGCTCTGGCTCCACCGCGGATCTCCGGATCTCCGCCTCGGTCGCCAGAGTCCTCAGCCCCATCCTTGCCCCCTGGATCCTCGGCATCCCCCTGGCTCATTGGGTCTCTCCACCGTGGGTCGCCATCATGGCTGTGGCCTGGGTCCTGCTTGGCTCCTTCTGCTCCGGGCCCCTCCTGGCTCCTCCCTCCTTCGTCGCCTCCCTGGTCTCTGTCTGCCGGCCTCCTCCCGGGTATCCGTCCTCCTCCTGAGCCTCCTCCCTAGCTCCCACCTATGCCTCCCTCTGTTGTTGCCTACGGTGCTTCCAGAAGGGGGCGAAATGTCAGGATTGGACCCGTTTTGTCATGTGTTTCAGTTCCTGTTTTGCCTTATTTGGTCATGTTCCTGTCCTCGTTTAGTTTGATTATGTTCCATTGATGTCACTTGTGTTCCCCAATCATCCCCTGTATAAAAGTCCTAGTCTGTTCAGTTTGTGTTTGTCAAGTCTACTCATTCTTTACGTGTGTTGGCTCAAGCTCCTATTGTGGATTATCTCCTGTGTTTCATGATTAAAGACTGTTAAACTTTTCCTCGTGACTCCAGTGTGTTCCCTCAACAGTGTAACGTGACACCTACATGCTATATTGAATAAATATTTTGCAGCAATTTCCCTCATTTTAAAGTCGAAAGCTGCGGGAATGAGTAATGCGATATATGTGCAATCCTGTGTCCAAATTCAGGACCTGATTAAACATAATTATATTATACAGAGAATTGTGAAATAGATTTCCATGACTTTACCAATACTTTCTGGCTTTATTTCTTTTTCCAAAACTTTTCCAGGCCTGAAAATTGCTTTTTTAAAATTCCATAACTTTTCCAGGTTTTTCATGACTGTACGAACCCTGAATGTGACGATCGGGTGCGGGTTGGGTGCGGTTATCTAAATCAGAGAAAAATATAGGTGCGGGTGGTTGAAGGGTGGATAATTTATTTGAAGCTGCGGATTCGGGTGACATTTTAGCTCATCCGCGCATCACTATTTCAGACACAAAATTCCATTTTGCACCGTCAGAAAGAAAATAGAACAAACAGCAGAGCCGCTGCGTCTCCGAACAACAGTGTTTTGTTCCTCAGCGTTACACGGACCAGCAAATAAGAACAGTCGTTTGCAAAGTTAAATGAATCAGCTTTTTTAAAAGGAATCGGTTGATTCAACTCACTCATTAAGACTTTAGTTTAATATTTAAAAAAGTAGCTTATTTCATTTTTGCAATCATTTAATATTTCTACATTAAAATGTTATATTTAAACTTAACATTTATGCACAATCCATCTATGAATTTTGTTGATAATGATTTAATTTGATTGTTAATAGCCAGCATTTCTATTTGCTCAACTGAGAGAACACATCCTGTTTATTATAATATAATGAATATGTAATATTACATTTAAACTTTGACTATAGCCTAGACATGTTGCATATTAATTGTACTATTTATGAACTTCAAAGCATGTTTGTGTATTTTGTGTTACTCCATAATGATGTTCTATTTGAGAGCATTTGTAGTGTAGGTATAGGGCCCAAACATAACCTCAAGCCCAGGGGCCCCCGCCCCCCTAAGTCCTGCCCTGATTGAGAGGGTTTTGTGGTGAAAACCTGGCAACCCTTTCCGTCAAGCAGGTAACGTTATTATTTGCTAACATAGCGACTCATCGAAAAATACATAGGCATCATCTGTATTAAAGAGAAAATAATAAATTATTTCGATGTTTAAGTGAATAAAATAGCCTTGACAGCCTTACTTACTGGAGTTCCAAAACTGTTGGCTTTGTTCTCTCTCACCGGACTCGTGTGTGTGTGTGTGTGTGTGTGTGTGTGTGTGTGTAGGTGATGTCAAAGAGGAAAGCAGGCATTTGGACCAATTACACTGTGAGGCAAAGGAGAGGGAGACTCAAAATGTTTCTGTTTCTAAACTTTCTAAAAACGCATTTTTGCCCCGTTTGTGTTGTTTTACTACTTGCATGATTATTTAAATATAAAACATTGTTATTTACAATACACAGTGTGGTTTTAATCATATTTTAGGGGGGGACAACCCTCAGATGGGGGGGTCCTGTCCCCCCCGACCCCCCCGGGATTTCCGCCTATGCCTTTATTGTATTTTAATGACATCCGAGATGCTTCTCCCAATGCTTTTATTTTTTACTTAATGAATTTGTCATATCCAGTTCTATAATTCCAAAACCAATCTCTTCTTGATGTTAGGCCTATGTTGCAGGCTCGCTATTCTTGCTCTAGATGAACTACACTAGCCTATTAACTATCAATATACTGGATTGCAACTTTGTACCAATTAATTCTGGGTCTGGGCGTGGCT
Organism: Sinocyclocheilus rhinocerous; assembly: GCF_001515625.1. NCBI lineage: Eukaryota > Metazoa > Chordata > Actinopteri > Cypriniformes > Cyprinidae > Sinocyclocheilus > Sinocyclocheilus rhinocerous. The sequence continues at coordinate 511,116 of NW_015635050.1, read as the reverse complement.
ATGATGCACACGAGGAACCCACAAAATGTAGTTTGTCATTGATGCATCTGGTTACTCCGAAACACACACACACACATATATATATATATATATATACAGGGCCGCATTAACCATTGGGCTAGGCGGGGCTGAAGCCCTGGGGCCCGAGCAAGGAGGTGCTGGCTGTGGAGTAGATTGACGGACATCGATAGTGCCGATCGCCAAAGCCCCACAACGCCCCTCACTTTTTAGCGCTATTATTTAGTGGAGTTTTTCCGTAAATTCCATGCATTACCATTAGAGATTAAAATGTCACATTTGAATTTGGTTTACCAATCAAATGCATTTATTATGTTTTACTTTTGAACGAACTGTGCACGTAGCCTATCTAGGTGATTGCGGCGCCTAACGTCTGCATTCACCTCTCTTTACTTCATTCTGGTGTAATCTAGAAATGGTCATGCAAAGAACAATCTTCGATAAGTAAAAATGTCAACTATTCTAAAACAAATAGTGAGAGAAAAAAATGAGGAGAGAGGGGAAAACATGAGTTAGTCATTAAAATTCACAGCTAGTTTATATTACTAAAGCTGATGATGAAGTGGGAGTTGTGGAACCGCAAATGGACCGGACACATGGAGCAGATAAAAACACCGTCATCATCCCCACAGATTTTAGGTTAGTTTGATTATTAACTTGATAGATGTATATTGCTTTTTGTGTTTGAACAAACTCTATAGGCATAGTATATTTGCTTATGGGTTGAGAAATTCATTTTGCGCGTCATGATGTAAGCTTTTCATTTAAACGCATTTTAAGCATTGTGGTGTAAAAACTAGTTTAACTGTTCATATACAGGTGCATCTCAATAAATTAGAATGTTGTGGAAAAGTTAATTTATTTCAGTGAATTGGTGAGTTTTTGTTAAATGTGAGCCAAAATCATCACAATTAAAAGAACCAAAGATTTAAACTACTTCAGTCTGTGTGCACTGAATTTATTTAATACACGAGTTTCACAATTTGAGTTGAATTACTGAAATAAATGAACTTTTCCACGACATTCTAATTTATTGAGATGCACCTGTGTAGTTCTAATAGTTAAAGATAATGCATGTCCACTAGTTGGCTATTGTGAGATCTTGGCATTATATGATGAGATATTAAAGGGATATAGTTCACCCAAAAATTTAAATACTGTTGTTCCAAATATAGTATACGTTTGCATTCAACAGGAAAACTCATACAGGTTTAGAACAACAACAACATAACTTTAATTTTTGGGTGAACTTTTCCTCCAAAGCAGCCTAATATAGCTGCTGTTGCCATTTGTGTCAATAATGTGAATTAAACATTAGAAAGAAAATCACTCATTGTCCTTGACCGAATCGCTTTTGTAAAATAATGTATATTGAATTTATACAGTGAAGACTATTCAGTGAAGACTATTCAGAATGAACATGAATGAAACACATAGGCTTGGGTGAGCAGATGTCCCTGTTTTCCAGGGACAGTAATGGTATTTGGTGTCCTGTCCATAACTCCATGGCAATTGTCCCGCAAATACACAGCAAAAAGGCCCAATGACTTGTTGTACACAAACAATGTACACTTACTTAGAGAATACACTCTTAAAAATAAAGGTGCTTCATGATGCCATAGAAGAACCTTTTTGTCTAAATGGTTCCATAAAGAACCTTTAACATCTGAAGAACCTTTCTGTTTCACAAAAGGTTCTTTGTGGCGAAAGAAGGTTCTTCAGATTACAAAAAGGTAAGAAAGAGATGGTTCTTTAAAGAACCTTTGACTGAATGGTTCTTTGTGGAACCAAAAATGGTTCTTCTATGGCATCGCTTGAAGAACCTTTTGAAGCACCTTTATTTTTAAGAGTGTACCCTTGCGCTGTGAATGTTACACTGAATGAAATCCTGATCTTTCCAGAAGATGCCATCCACATAATTTCCAGCACACTCAGTGGACTCATTCAATGGATTATATTAGTGGAATAATGTAGAGAATAGAGAATGAGAGTATATAGGTGATGATTTCAGATTCCAGCCATAGTGCAGTATGACCATGCCATTAGTTTCAAGATGATGGTTCCAGTTTTATTATTCCTTCAGCGGTCTCTCTCACCCTTGCCCTTTCACTTTCTCTCACTCTTTATCTTTCATCTTTTCACTGTCTCTCACATTGGCTAATCACCAGTGCTAACATGATAATGCCATAACTCAGTTGCTGTCCAATCATGTGCAGAGCTCTGTGATGAGCAGCAGTTGAGCTGATGATCAGAGGGGGGTAGAGGATGGTCTGAGCGGTGTTAATCAGCAAAGTGCTGAAACCAAGAGTTAAAGATTTTGTGTCAAATGGTCTTGTACTCACAACCCATCCAAGGATCATGTATCAACCCTATCAGAGGCCTTCTTCAGCATCAGAATTTTTCCTTGATGTCCATGTTTCTAAGCATACTACAATCAGAAAAAAAATGTACAAAAAGCTGTCACTCAGGAGGTATCATTTAAAAGGTTCATTAAGGTATTAGGTATAATATGTTTTCTTAAGGTACTAATATGTACCTTTAAGATACTAATATACATATACTGCCAAAGTGTAAATATTCCTTGTCTCCAAAACAAGACCAAATCTGTGGTGTTTTGTGTTTATTTTTTCCCAACATTAATTCACAGTGCACGTAAACACTTGGCACAAAGATGTGTGGTTTGATGGTTTAATCAAAGCGAAACAATGAGCTGACATTTGATTGGCTGCTGTTGCGGAGGGCTCTAATTATGATTGGCTGCTGATATCAGTTTAACAGAGAAGGGCAGGCATTCTGTAATCATGCTCGCAGCTGGTCAGCACTTCTTTATCTCCATGTGTCTGTTAGTCTCTGTCCCTCACTGTCTCGCTCTTCTCTTCTCTCTGTACCGCTGAAGGGTATCAGTCAATATTCCCCTGTTCCTCTCTCTCTCTCTCTCTCTCTCCATGTCTCTTGGAGCAGGACCCCAGATGAATGATTGCCCGGGCTGAAAGTACATGTTTCTCAAGGACCTCTGATGGGCAGCGGATAATAAAAATGATGTCGCGGCAAGAGGAAGTGTTCTCTTGGCCCCTCCCCTCTCATATATATATATATATATATATATATATATATACTACCATTAAAAAAATCTACATTTTTTTTATGTTTTTGAAATTAAGTCTCTTATTTATATGTATTCCTGTGATTGCAAAGCTGAATTAGTAGCCATTATTCCAGTTAACTCAATGTCACTTGGTCTTTCAGAAATCATTCTGATGCTGATTTGGTGCTCAAGAAACATTTATTATTATCAATGTTGAAAACAGTTGTGTTGCTGAGCTAGCTTTAATACAAATATTGAATACACTTATCATCACATGGTCTCTGCATCTACCTCTTAGTTAGAGGTAACGTTAAACAAATCAACACTTTTAATATAATACAGTAATGACATTCTGATAGAGAGAGATCTGGTTTCTACAGTAAGTGAACTGGATCTAATAAATATGTGTGTGCCAGTATCAGTGTGTAGATAAGCAGATCCAGTTCTCCAGTTCTTTCCTTTGGAAGCAGGGACAGGTCAGTGTGTGGGTAGAGAAAAAGAGACTGAATGAGGGGAGGGATGAGGGAAGTTCCTGGACCACAGAGGATTGGGTTGGCAGACATGGGGCTCTTCGTATGTCGGTGTGGGATTAAACACAAAATGCTCTTCAAATCTACTCCGCTGAGGCTGTTTTAAAAAGGGCAAAGTTGTACTTAAACACTGTCACAGTCAGACCGCTGGTGGTCTTCTCACTTTCAAACTTTCCACAACTTAATATTCTAGTTTGTTTCATAGGTTTTATTATTGTTGTTGTTAGGCCTTGCCAAATTTGATGACTTAATTTCTCCTTTAAGAAGATGCATATATATTCCAATGACATAATGTGAGATATATATTAATTCATTCATTTTGCCACATACATTTTCTGTGCATCAAAACCCCAACTCATTTATATAACGTACCACACCATTGTGTATCAGCAAACAAGATTCACAGCACAACTTCACAAAAAACAGGGCCAGGGAAACAAACATTTTAGTTATTAGCATTTTTTCAATGATGCATAAGACAGATATTAAAAAGATGAATCTCAAATGCTCATTAAATTTACATAGAATGGCATCTAAACAACATGGCACCAGTGCACAAGCTCTTTGAATGGACTCTGATAAAACCGCATAAAAAATCAGGAGCTGGAGTATCTGCGCTCATAGAATCACCCTTTATCTTGCACGATCACCCTTCAAAAGCCAAATTAATATAATTTAATTTTAATTAATCCCCTTGATATTTGCATCAGCACATCTGAGCAACAGGTGTTCTGTTTTGAGCCTGTGCATTATTTAAAGCATATTAAAGCAGCGGGTGATTAAGGTGCTCACTTACACGTGCTAATGTCAAATAAAGGTGATAAAAGTGACAGCCTGTTGTGTTTTTCTTTCTTATTTATTGTTTCTTTCCTTTTGTCTCTGTGCTATTCAAGAGACTAGAAAAGACGTGGTGTGCTGCTTTGAAATATTGATTATGTTAGTAAGAACCTAATGTTGAATGAATTACTATTTGATTCAATAATTTAGACATTAGACAAAGATTCACCCTTGAAATTCCCAGAATTCACCATAAAACCAGTAAGCATTAGCTACTTTCTATGTACACTGAAAGTCTTTAAATGTATGTACATTATCTGTTTTATCAGCAACGCACTTAATACCAGCTATGCTTTATTGCACAAACCTGTAATTGAGTCATCAGTGTCCCATTGTTTACTCGATCAAGGCCTCGCAAGTGGCCGAATTTGTGTTTACGGTATACCAATGCACAACACACAAGCTAGCGAGTGCAATGAAACAGCATTTGTGTCAGTGTCTTAAACTCTATTGCTACGGATGTGTTACCATGCCAACAAGGTCAGCAGTGTTAAAAGCATCCACGAGCAGCACTTTCGCTGTGATTGACAAGTCAGGGTCAAAAAGTCAATGTTATTATGTTATCAGGGGGGTTAATATAAATACCTCAAGTCGGCGGTGGAAACAGACAGAACAGAAATCCTAATATCGCGCCCACGAGTGGCAAGAGCTCTGGTGCCATAGAGCGCTATATATTTGTCCAAATGCATTTGTATCTTCACTGTTGGTCTGTGGAGGTGATGCCACAGATGGCAGAATGAGAGAGGAGAAAGTGAGAGAGAAAGGTAGAGTCTGTGCTTTGATAGGCACGTCTCATTTCTGTGCCGACAGCTTTGTCAATAGCCCTAGGACGCCTACCTCTCCCCCTCCCCTCCCTGTGATTGACAGCCAGCAGGTGGCGGCTGAATGGAGTTGTCAGGAATGCTGCTGATCAGCCGCACGTTGTTGTTAACGATGGAGGAGCGGCCCGGCGCGGCTGCCCAAGGTGATCTCTTCTTTTACGAGCGACAGACGCCCGCTGTGTATCCCCACCTCACCACAGGGTTCCAGTCTAACACTGCCATTCATATCTAAGAAAGAGAGAGTCCATCCTTCATAGGACAGAAGGACCCTCGCTGTCTCGTAACAATGTTACATGATGAGAAATGAAGGAGACATTATCAGTTTATTCAGCTTAGACACAGGGAGGGAAATGTTAAAGGTGAAGTGTGTGATTTCAGCGCCGCTGGTGGCAGCAAAAGGTACTGCAATCATAATAATTAGAATCGAACAGGTTTCCCAAATACTCTATTGCAGGGGTGGCGAACGTCGGTCCTGGAGAGCCGCAGCCCTGCAGAGTTTTGCTTCAGCCCTAATCAAATACACCTGAACAAGCTAATCAAGGCCTGAAGAGTTACTAGGAAGCTACAGGCAGGTGAGTTTTTATTAGGGTTGGAGCTGAACTCTGCAGGACTGCGGCTCTCCAGGACCGGAGTTCGCCACCCCTGCTCTATTGGATAAACCGATTAATGGTAAAACAAAAATTCTACTATTAATATTTTGGTTGATTGGTTGAGATATGCGAATGACCTTTAACTTCATGAAGACCTATAAAGAGCCAAACACTAAAATAAAAATAATTGAAACTTCATCTTTAAGAAGAAGAAAAAAAAAAAAACTTTTTCATAACCATACATAATTTGATCAATACAATGCTTTACCTTCAGCAAAATATAATACCGCTATGTGCGCTAAAGCTGCAAAAAAACAAATGTACTGTATATTTGATTCTAAATGATGAAGTGCCACACTTTTGACCTTTGACCTTTGTCAGGGACCTGAAAAGAATAAAATAACCATGACGATATACGAGATGTGCACACATTAACAAATTACTAACGCGAAAACAATCAAGCATCTGTATCTTTCAGCATTAGACACAATCTTTGTTTTTATCTCTCAATTGAACAGCTTTTTTTTTTTTTTTTTTGATAACGACAATGAGTGGAGCTGGAGATGTCTGCCTCTGTTAAATGTGTTAACTTGTGTCTAAATGAGTGCATAATTACATATTAATTAGCGGTACTTAAGGACGTGTTTAAGTTACATCTGTTTTAATTACCTTGGCTAATCATATGATAGCAGATTTTTCTTGCACTGTATGCAAATGGGAGTCTCTTCCTGTCTACTGAGAGTTTTCTCCTGATTAGCAAGACACCTAGAATCCCACTGCAAATTAATTTACTTAAAGAAGCAGATTCTTTTATAACTCTGCACCTTACTATCTACTACCATATTGCGATGATAAGAACCATGTAACTGTTCAACGCTGGAGTGTGTCTTGGGCCAACAAAGGACTTTGCAGTAATTATGCAAGTTTCTCCCCAATCTCATGCCCGTCAACAGACTTCCTGCTTCTCCTTGAAATGGTCATTATCACAGACAGAAATAGGTATATAAATTCAGTGTTAATGAAAATGTCAATTAGCAGGCAGTGCTGTCAGGTGATGCTACTTTGGCCTTACGCACAGTTCCCAAAATCCACAGCTCTGAAGAATGACACCAACCCCTTCATACATACACACACATACACACACACACACACACACACACACACACATACATGCAGTCACACTTGCCTTGTATTCAGACAGCTGCTTAGAGGTGACACATTATCCATCTCTTGTCTGCCTACAGACTCTTTGTTTATATTAGAATGAGAGAGAATATTATATGTCAAGCACTTGCACACATTCACATGGGTCTAACACAAAATGATAGTATCTTAAATTAAATTTAAATAAAGAAAGAAAGAAACACACACACAAATAATTGATTGAAAATGATTTGATTTATATTATCTAGCAATCATCCCTAACATATGTTTCTCATTAATTGTGCTTTAAAAAAAACATACAGATGTCATTATTCACTTTCTTACACTTCGTTATTCACATGTTTAGGTCATTAATCAAAATGAGACGGACAGGCAAGGAGGGGGCAGAACATGATATCTAACATATCTTACCCAGGGCTCAGATCAGTCTAACCCTCCTCAA
>NW_015635050.1:486996-503370 GCF_001515625.1 Sinocyclocheilus rhinocerous | reverse complement strand
GTCTGCCTTCATTCTCTCTCTCTCTCTCTCTCTCTCTCTCTCTCTCTCTCTCCATGTCTCTTGGAGCAGGACCCCAGATGAATGATTGCCCGGGCTGAAAGTACATGTTTCTCAAGGACCTCTGATGGGCAGCGGATAATAAAAATGATGTCGCGGCAAGAGGAAGTGTTCTCTTGGCCCCTCCCCTCTCATAATCACGGTCCTCCCGGGCCATTATCCCACCCACCAGCACCGCCAAGCAGCCTGTCGGGGTGAACAGCACTTCAGCCGTGGGTAGCATTACTGTTTTGAGGATTGCGTTTGCAACAGGTCAAGGTGGACTTTGAATGTACTTTATGATGGAGAGTGTGTTTGTGTGTTTTTACAGATAGATATTCTGTATTATATTGCATATAAGCAGAAATGGAACACATGAACTGCAGTTCATGAAAAGAATATGATTCTTTTAATACCAACCTGTGCATGTGTATCTGAAAGGGAGGTTATGGTCTGGCATATGGCAGGAAAGCATTGTAGGTATATTATAGCACATTTTAAAACAGTGATAAAACATTATAAAACAGTATAAAATGTTTCACAGAGGACCTATAGACCTAAAATGTTTACATTCATTCAGAGAAAAACAAAGGAAGATCAACAGTGTGAGAGTAAAATAAGTGCATTAAAAGAAAAGAGTGCATTAAAATAAATAAAATATAGAATAAATGCAAACTAAAGGGAAGAACATAATTTATATATATATATATATATATATTTTTTTTTTTTTTGATAACGACAATGAGTGGAGCTGGAGATGTCTGCCTCTGTTAAATGTGTTAACTTGTGTCTAAATGAGTGCATAATTACATATTAATTAGCGGTACTTAAGGACGTGTTTAAGTTACATCTGTTTTAATTACCTTGGCTAATCATATGATAGCAGATTTTTCTTGCACTGTATGCAAATGGGAGTCTCTTCCTGTCTACTGAGAGTTTTCTCCTGATTAGCAAGACACCTAGAATCCCACTGCAAATTAATTTACTTAAAGAAGCAGATTCTTTTATAACTCTGCACCTTACTATCTACTACCATATTGCGATGATAAGAACCATGTAACTGTTCAACGCTGGAGTGTGTCTTGGGCCAACAAAGGACTTTGCAGTAATTATGCAAGTTTCTCCCCAATCTCATGCCCGTCAACAGACTTCCTGCTTCTCCTTGAAATGGTCATTATCACAGACAGAAATAGGTATATAAATTCAGAATGAATGAAAATGTCAATTAGCAGGCAGTGCTGTCAGGTGATGCTACTTTGGCCTTACGCACAGTTCCCAAAATCCACAGCTCTGAAGAATGACACCAACCCCTTCATACATACACACACATACACACACACACACACACACACACACACACATACATGCAGTCACACTTGCCTTGTATTCAGACAGCTGCTTAGAGGTGACACATTATCCATCTCTTGTCTGCCTACAGACTCTTTGTTTATATTAGAATGAGAGAGAATATTATATGTCAAGCACTTGCACACATTCACATGGGTCTAACACAAAATGATAGTATCTTAAATTAAATTTAAATAAAGAAAGAAAGAAACACACACACAAATAATTGATTGAAAATGATTTGATTTATATTATCTAGCAATCATCCCTAACATATGTTTCTCATTAATTGTGCTTTAAAAAAAACATACAGATGTCATTATTCACTTTCTTACACTTCGTTATTCACATGTTTAGGTCATTAATCAAAATGAGACGGACAGGCAAGGAGGGGGCAGAACATGATATCTAACATATCTTACCCAGGGCTCAGATCAGTCTAACCCTCCTCAAAGCACTGACATCAGACCCAAATCACCAAAAATAGAGAAAAGAAAATGATTACCATTACCGCTCCCACTTACTGGCTTCTCGACACCCGATAGAGAAAATAAGGGCTCGAAGCCTCCAAACACGCACACGTACACACGCGCTGACACCCTCAAACAAACATCTGTGGAAGCGAGCGAAATGGCAGAAATAAAAAGGACAGATTTTGCACCAAAACGTCAATAAAAGGAGGATGTATTAAAAGCACATTTGAAATTCTTAGCAGCGTCGGGCCTCATTTGGAGAAGTCTGGGTCCTGCACTTTTAAAAGCACGGGAGATAAATAAATTTTGGTGGCTGCTCATACTGAAACCTCAATAAAAATGAATAGATTAATGTAGCTCACCCTGGACACATTTTTCAAGTCTCTGAGCCATTCTGTAGCCATAATTATGATTTTGATTGTTCCTGACCACTTAGCACACAAGGACTGGAGGAATGAGCTGGAGTTTGTATGAAATCACAACTACCTTTTTATGTCCACAAAATCACAGTCACGTCAAAATGGGTGTGTCAAACAAAAATGACTTTATTTGTGTGACAAATGAGTATTTAACATGCAATAAACACTAAACGAAAAACAAAACCGTGATAAGAGAGGGCATGATTGATCTTCACACCTATTCTTGCTCTCTCTCTCTCCTCTTCTCTTCCTCTTTCTGGTCAATAACCCATCAGACAGATGACAGGTGGAATTGTCTGTTGACTCTTTAAGTGATTGGAGCCCTTCAGCACCGTCCGCACACCCCGAACAGAGCCTTAATGATGGACACCTGCGCAATTTCACACAAGCTGGTCGATGTGGAAAAAGGAACAGAGTAAACACATCTATATACAGTCACAACTCGACTGCCCCTTTAAAGACACTCGTAACACTCCACTAACGCCGATGCATTTCATTTGCCACTCGCCTGTGTTACAGTCTCTCCCGAAATCACGCAGTGTTCGACGGATCTGTTTATTAAGCTTTGTTTTTTTACCGCTAGCGTGGAATGCTAGCGTATTAATGGTGTATAATTATAAATCTCAGACTGCTGCTCCCCTGTGCAGTATACAGACTGCATGCCAGTGAAGCCACAAACTGCAGCATTCTACCCCATTACATCTGCAATGATTAGAAATGGAGGAGAACATCTGGTGTCTGTGCTGTGATAGAAAAGAGCATTCTGTCCTTTAATGGATATCTGCAGGCCAAACAGATCCTATATTTTATCTCGCAGAGTTAACTCTTCACACACCAGCTGCTCGGCTAAGTACAAAATGCTGGAGAAAGGGAGCGAGTGGCGTTCTCTTTAACTATGTTGTCGTTTTATAGGGTCCAGAGCACATGCTCCATGGGGGCGACATTTTGGGGTTCTGAAAAGCAAGAAATGCAGATAATTATTTAACATTATACATGGAGCGTTACAATAAACGTCTGGATTTGGTTTAGCTTAAACTATGCCTGCGCATATTAATAAAATATTCTGAAAAACCCATTACACATGCAAAATACAATTAAACATTTTCACCTTAGAACCATATGGAGAATGTCTGTGTTTTAAACTCTCAGAAAATAAGTACAAGGCTATCATTTGGGCCGTAACCTTTCAAAAGCGTGTCTAATATGTACACTTTAGGTACTAAATCATATTTTTAAAGCACTAATGTGTACCATTCGTGAGTAAATATGGTACAAAGATGTACCTTTTATATATTTTTTTCCTGTGAGTGTTATATTAATTGTAGCGTCTCCTCATTCCCATTAGTTCAGTCGGGGCGAGTGAGCATGTTTTCTGGTCTCTCTCGCCGGTGTAATCTGAGCATGCTCAGACCGTGCTCACCAAAGCAAATGCTGCGAGACTGTGTGAGAATATTTTCACTGCCGAAAAAGCAAAGATCTTCACAGAGCTAAAAAAGATGTGCAAATATAAACGGGGACACATATGTGCACTGAATTTAGACTCAAAACCATCTGTACAAAGGCACACAGAAACACGAATCATAGCAATTATGGGAATTGTAATGCAAGACGGTAATTAGACACAAAACCACACCTGATTCATGTGATGGCTGTCACACTAACACCTCACGCGTAGGGCTCTGACATTATCTTTTGCAACCACACCCGATGCATGAATATTACGCAGTGTCTGCCATATGAATGAATCGTTTTTGGGGTTTTTTTGGTCCTACTGGTGCTAATTATGGCGAGCTCATGAAATTCTACCTATAAAACGAAGGCGCCTTAATGAACATGAGTGGTAATTAAACAGGCTAGTAACACGACCCTCTCGTGCTGAGGGAGTTTCAATAATGACAGGGGAGCGTGGATATGGAAAATGGCCGTCTTTTCCTGCAATTCGTAAAAAAGAATATAATTGGGCGACCGCAGGCTCAAATGATGGCCTTTGCCAACTCCTGACAAAACAGGCATAATTAAGAGCTTGCAGCCTCAGGAGGGGCCTGCAGGGGCTGATCTCTGAACAACAGTGGAGACCTGCCCCTACACTAACACTAACGTCACAGATCACCTGTTTAAACTCACAGAGCTGTGTTGAATACAGATACATGAGGTCATGTTAAGATGAGAACGTTGAACACTGTATGTATTGTACTATAATATTTAAATAATTTTAAAAAATGAAAAGAAAAATGTTCTGTTGATACAGTAAGTCATTATAAAAGGAATGCTGCATATTGTATATACACTGTAAAAAAATTCTAAGTTGTAAATAAAGATTACTGGAGTACATTTTGCAAGTTTAAACAGTCTACTTCAAAATATCACATTTAATTCAGTGTTACTTGCCATCTCTGTACTCTTTGTGAAATTTACTAGCAATTTCTGAGTGAACATTTTTTTACACCTAATGTTACACCAAATATAAGTGGACTACAATATAATCAATGTTTTCAAATGAGAGACAGAAACAATGAAAAAAGAAACACATAATACTTCAATAATCAATACATTTTAAAGAGAAAACAAAACTCTCCATGAATTACATTGTATACCTTGTGACTGACATCAACAACCCAGTAATCCAACTGTGATTTAAAAACATTTTGACTTTACTTTTTGTGAAATTTCAGTACACGTGAAAGAGCCAGAATCATAACATTCATCTTTTTCCTCCTTGTTTTTTAGAATGACCTATAAATTAATAAAATATGACTGGAAGGTTTTATTAGTTGTGATGCAGACCTCCCAACTTTGTGCGAGGAGAGGGAAAATATGAAGGGTTATAGAGCGAACAATCTTCCGATAATTAACAGGAGGATAAACAAAACATAAATTTGGATATTGCGATTAAAAAAAATAAATCGTCCAGTGTCACTAAAAGAATTATTGCCTGTCTAAGAGCTCCAAACATGATCCAATAGGACAGATTACTGAAAAAAGCAAAGAAAAAGTGCTATAAATGGAATGTTTTTTGTTTGTTTGTTTGTTTGTAATATACTTGGAGTGTGCACACTTACAAACATACAAGAAAAGCAAGCGGCTGACAGTCACCAGAAAACACAGTAGTGTGTTGAAACCTCTAAAGCTCAATGCAGTCACAAAGTATATATTTAATTTCAAACGTTGACCTTGCTTGGAACCTTACAGTTTGTTTGAACTTGTAAAATCTCTGTGCACCAGTTCTAGAACACTTCTATCATCTTTTTTTTCAACCTCTTTCTATCTTTCCTTTTTTTTTTTTTGTCAAGATGTTGTGGTCTTAGGGCTGTGATAAGGGTTTATGTTTTTATTTACTGCTTAGTGAGGAGAGACAGAAACAATGAAAAAAGAAACACATAATACTTCAATAATCAATACATTTTAAAGAGAAAACAAAACTCTCCATGAATTACATTGTATACCTTGTGACTGACATCAACAACCCAGTAATCCAACTGTGATTTAAAAACATTTTGACTTTACTTTTTGTGAAATTTCAGTACACGTGAAAGAGCCAGAATCATAACATTCATCTTTTTCCTCCTTGTTTTTTAGAATGACCTATAAATTAATAAAATATGACTGGAAGGTTTTATTAGTTGTGATGCAGACCTCCCAACTTTGTGCTAGGAGAGGGAAAATATGAAGGGTTATAGAGCGAACAATCTCTCGATAATTAACAGGAGGATAAACAAAACATAAATTTGGATATTGCATTTATTTGGACTACCACTCAAATATGCGTGAACCACGCAATTTTAATTAAAAGATAAATCTATGTGACACTCTGCCTCAGAGTTAATTATTCAGTGTTGTATAATAAAAATAAAGCCTATTAAACATGCCACACACTGTATTTCTCCATTAACAGTAAAACGAGCATGCATTGGGGACATTTTAGATTCAAGGGCTGTGTGTTGTGTATTCTCTTATTTTCTATCGTTTCTAGCTCTGGGTTATCTTGTGTGTTTTCTAGGAGAAATAGGACAAATATATGCATACATACACACACAGTGTGTGAGTTTATTTACTGTATATTTATTGTATGTCGATGTTAAATTTTAACGATCATATGTTTGCATGTGGCCGGTGTTGATGACTTTGCTGGTCTAAATGGTACAGGTGGTACTCATTACGGTTTATGAAAGCCATTTGATTTCATTTAGTGCTGTTCACAGCTCTCTTTGTTGCCACACTTCAACAGACTATTTTTCAGTTTCATTATCTGTAAATGTTACAACAACAGCAGCCATGAAGGAATGTAAATGCTTCTAAATGCTTTTTGACAAAGATCAGTTTTTTTTTTTCTGCGAGTGTGTTTTATGCATTCAAACACTCAACAAACACTCAAAGCTCTTACTGTTAAAAGAAGTGTATACATTCAACATATGCACATATTTCAAGCCAGATTACTTAAATGTAATCAGTTAAATATGCTTGCATGTTGAAAGCTTTCAAGACAACACAGTGTTTCCAAAAAAAAAAAGGTTTTGAATTGAATTAGACAGACACAAATGAGTAAGACAAAGTCATTGTTTTAAGAGGTAGAGGTTTTATTGCGTAAAACACTGGATAAAACTGCACTGCTTCAAAGACATTAGAACTTCTAAACAGCAGAAAGAAAACAGCCATTGCTGAAATACAAACAACTTCTTGATAGTTCATCAGAATACTTCTTTTGTCAGACAGATGTATGACAATAAATAATGACTAGGAATAGTCCTTAAATACAATAACAAGTCATCTACTTGTTAAAAGCATATACGTAAGTAGCAATATAATCTTCTAGCCTCCATTGCACCTCCTCTGATATAGAAATATTCTTCATTTAGGAATGTAGGACAGTATAATGTTCATGATCACATACTATAGAGTATTATATAGAGAAAGAAAACTGACATGATTTTTTTTTCTTTCCCCAAGAAGCACAATGTTGTAGAGCTCTAAAATATGCAAGCGACTGGGTCTTAGGGCTGTGATAAGGGTTTATGTTTTTATTTACTGCTTAGTGAGGAGTGTGGCGGGTATTTGTGAGTCCTCTAAACTCCTCTCGGCGTGAATAGAGCAGCCGTGAGGCCCTGTGGTTTAAGTGCTGAGCTTCCCTGTGCTGAGCGGGAAGATATTGACTTTCTTAAAGTCTGGATCATTTCTGTTTATCACAAAACATTAATATCCACCCTTCCGCCATCCCTCTCTAACCCCCTACCATACTTATTTACCTTCTAACCCCTGCTAGCCTTCAATAAAAGGAAGTACAATGAAAGTTGATACACTTTATTTTGTTCTTTAAGAGGCTTGATTTCATAGGATCCAAACGGCCTGTGTTGTTAATCTCTTTTAGTAGAGGAACATTCAGGACAGCAAACACACAAAAAATGGGGCCACGATGATGCATATTCAAACATAAAAAAATAACATTTGTACAAAATCCATTTTTTAAGGGAAAAACAAACATACAGAAAACAAACAAACCCATAAATGCCATCCTGAAGTTTAGATTACAGACAGGTAGCGGAGAAGTGATTATCTATAAACTTCATATCTACAGTGCCTTCATAGTGCTACTTTTTCAATAGCTCCATAAAGAAGGTAGTCCCACTGTGGGTCAATAAACCCCACAAAAGAGCTATACGGTTCCTTCATATTATTTCCAAGTTACATTTAACAAATAACATATTCAGCCTATTGGTTACATACGGTCAGTATTTTCCAAAAGTCCACCAGTTAGAAGGGAAGCAGCACCTTCTTCAAGTACAACAAAAATGACTTTTTCATTAAGAAGCGCTGAATGGAAATCACATTTAATGTGTCTCTGCCATTCTGTTGTGTCACTTTAAGTGATATACAAATTACATCCTAAAACTGTGAACACAGCAATGAACAAGAAGGAAAAAAAAAATACTATCCACTGATTATTATACAACGTTATTGGCTGTTTTTTTGTTTTTTTTGATGGAAGAAAGACAAGAAGGGAGGGAGGAGGGGAATGAAAGAGACTGATAGGAAGTGCTACTAGTCGTCAGACAGGTCTGAGGCTGACCCTTCTGCGGCCCAGCTGTACAGGCGACTAAGGTTTCTCTTGACGTGTTCTGAAAGAGTGAGGAGAGGCGAAATGGGGAAGGAGTGGGGAGAGTGAATGGAAGTAGCGTGGGAGGGGGTTGAATTGATTTCCTCTGTGATGACAGCTCCAGTCAGGCTGGCACCAAACGCCTCAACCCCCTCATTTCACCATCCACATCCCTCCGTCCGCTCACTCCATCCCTGTGCGTCAGTGGCGCTGGGCAAATGGCCACTGGCGGTGTCATGTTCTTGAAGTGTGCGCTCAACAACTCCCCTCCATCTTTCTTTCCCTTCCAACTGTCGCGAAATCGTTGGCGCGGATCGTTTTTCTGATAAAAGCATTATTTTTGGGACAAAAGTCACTCTGAGGAATTTAATGACAGTCTTTTTTTTAACGTTGTCATTTTTTTTTCCTCTTCAGTAATGTCTCTTCAACGCTCAATTCAGGCAACTCCAATAAGAGCCATGTATTTAGTTTCAGACTCATCACAAAAAGGGTTCAGGTTTCTCTACTTCATCATCTCTATCCTGCGCTTCACAGAATATTACTGCGACTGAAATGTTTCAGTTTGGGAGTTAATGATCCCCAACTTAAGGAATACCATTTTTTTTTATTTTGAATTTCTTCATGTTTCTTTTACAATCATTCAATGGGAATGCTTGTATGAGGTGGTTTATTATCATTTCAAACCCATGAAGGTCCTTAGAAATCCCTGGATTGAGTTTTATGCCGCTTCACTCAAGAGTGCGAGGAGTATCGCCAGAAATACCTCCTCCTGTGTTCACCTGGCCAGAGGAGAAAAGATTCCCATCCTCTGAGTTCCCGGAGACATCAGAGTCTATGCGGGAACGTTTGAAGCGTCGGTCGGGATACTGGCTGTTGTCAAAGGGCATGCGGTGAACACACAACACATGGGTCTTCAGGTTACCTTTCTGAGAGGCGCTGTAGGGGCAGTAGCGGCACTGGAATGGCCTCTGACCTCCATGACCTGGGAAAGAAACCAACAACATTATCATCCTGTACAATGTCAATAAAGCATGTTACACATGCCACACACTTTACATCAAAACAATTCAACATTCTGTGCCTGATTTTAATCAGAGGGCCCAGATAACACTTGTGTGTAGTATTTAGTTACAATCAGCACAAGATGGACGTTTAATCATCTGATTCATCAGTATGTATCAAAAGCATTTCCTCGATCCGTCCGTGGACAATCTCTGCTCTTCAGATGAAGACATTTTCTTTGTGCGGTATCCTACAGAAGTTCGAAAGTGCTCTTTTCAGCTTAGAGCAAGTACAACTGTTTAAGAGATTGGATCTGATCAACGGTGCATTGTACACAATGGCCCTTAATAGCCCACACAAGTCTGTTTGAGGAATGCAGATTACGTGCCTATCATATCTGGCTCTCTTATCGGGCCCATCCACTTAGAGCAAAGCCAGGCACTTTCAGCTATGCGCTACTTTAGAACATTAATAACAGTACATTTGCTCTCCATTTTTCTCAATTCAATTTGAAAAGCACTAAATCAAATTAGCATGGCGGTTTAAAATAGCAGCCGCGTTGGTGCGGAGAATGTAAAGCGGCTGCATTAAAGGTGTAGCCGTGACGCAACGTGAAAAATGTACGCATCCTCAAAGTAAGTGTGCGTACTGTCGTCTGCTTGCATATGCGTGTGTTACAAAAAAAAGAAGGATTTATAAGCACTTTGTGTTTGGCTTTGGAGTCTCAGCGGCTTTCGAATACTACAATGTCTGCTGAGGCCTCGTTACAAAAGGGGATTGCTACAAGTTTTAGAGCTTTCGATGTTCCAGTTGTCTGATAAGCAAGCCGGCGACGCACAATCCCGGCCTTTTCATTCATACGCACTTTAATTTCACACTCCCTTACATTGCGCTAAGTCTGAGAGGCAGCATATTCTCATGCCACTTTATACTTAGAGTGAACTAGCATCACCAACTGTAAGTCAGCTTTCTTTCTCTTTTCTTCTCCTCTCATCTGTGTTCCCCTATCTCGTCTCTTTTCCTGAAGCAGGAAATGTTTAGGCAAATGCAAAGGGAGCTGGGAGCTGTCACAGATTGGTCCAAGTGGCTAGAGAATGGAGCGGTTTTCAATCAATTTTCAAGATAAACAGAAAGAGATAGACAAAAATAAGAATGGAGAGGATAGCATCATGCTCACTGTGGCCGTGACAGGACCACAGGTAAATGATTAACAGGGCTCAGAAAGAAACACAAAAGAAGAAAGCCTATTGACATGTAACCTCCGTCACAGCACTCCGTATTCATCCAGAAAGCTTCCTCCAGCTTCCCTTTTCAAAGTGAGATAATACTGTCCCTTCAGGGTGCCTATTTGGTGGTCAAAATAATTGGCAACAATGAATCATATTTCGAGGGGTGTTCTGTGGCAGGGCACATTTTTCTTATATCAAAAAGGCTGTACACATTGAGCCCCTCTCAAAATGTTTCCCATAATAGTTGCCCCGATTACTTAGAAACTAATTGGGGCAATTTTGGCTTGTTGCTGCTAGTTCCTAAATGACAAGAGAAGACGGAGCAGAGCTGGAGATTTTATGTACAAAGATTACAGTGTGTCATAGTGTGGGTGGCATGCTAGAACCCTACAGCATGTTTGTTTTTGAGTGCTCATAGCAAAGCATGCAAACATCTTCCTCAAATTCATCTCTTGTTCTCATTTTATCGCCATCAGGCCTATAAAAAATACACATAAACATTAATATTTCTGTGTATATTATAGGGTTAACAAAAAATCTATTTGTAAAAAAGAGAGATAAAGGGTTAAGTCTTAATTAAAATCTAAAAATATAAATAAGTGATGGTGTATAGTTAGCATAGCCATGTACTAATTATAATGTTAAACGTTAAATAGACGTTAATGAGAAATATGTGAGTACAAGCCAGTATATATGTGTATTCATACTTCCAGGACATCCAGGGACAATAAGGGTAGAAATGATTTATTTATACAGTATATAGATATTATAAGCCACTATATATATCGACAGTGATGGCATCTTTCTTTTTCTTTCTTGTTCGCTTTCTTTCTCTCATTCTTCTTTTCAAAGCTCTCCAGTGATTCACAACTACTGCAATTGAGGTGCCAAGTGACATGAACTAGTATGAAGAATTTTATTTCTCCCTTCTCCTTCTCTCCAGTATGTCAATCCTTTCCACATTTTTTTCACTCTGTTTCCCGAAACTGTGAGTCCTGAGTGAGTAAAAATTCCAGTGTACTTGTTACCAATGGCCAATAAATCTTTTGAATGTTTTGTGGCCAAAAACCACACAAGAACACATTTGTACCTCTATACGTACTAAGCTTTGTAAAACAACATATGGAAATGACAGGTGATTTTTATCTTTTCCCTTTTTTTTCTTACCCCTTTCCATCATTTTCTAACATTGTCTCAAAATAGAGAGAGAAAAAGAGAGAGAAAGAGTTCTATTATTTTCAGCAGTGTGCCATTATCACGCCTGCCTAATTAACCCCTGAAGGCCTCATATGTGGAGATCAGAGGGCGAAGGAGAAGAGGAAAAGGGAGAACCGATGACAACACCCACTTCCTGCAAGTTCCCCAATATCACTCCATCATTGTCCTTCCCACCGTCCATCATTCCAAAATGAAAACAGATCAAAACTAAACAAAGGATTGCATTTATTCAATCAGTTCACTTGTTTTCTCTGTTCTAGATACACTTTCTTAACATCTATTCTATCTACTCTGTATATTTTTCATCTTCATCCTCTCTGAAGACACGTCTAATGCTCCCTCTTGTGGCACCTTCTGTTCTTGCTCTCTCACACTCTTCTTTTCATTCTCCTTTTCTTATCTCGTCATTCAAACACACACACACACACATTGTAAAAAACAACAAGATGCGTTTGAACAGTACACTTGTGGTATGTAAGCAAGCAGACACAAGCTCCTCCACACACACGCTCACACAGACATGGAGGTGCTTTGGCATGTAATCAAAATCAGTCTTATATAAATTCCATCTGATGCCAGAGCTACCATCTGTGAACGAGTGCTGCCTCTCACCTCTGTCTGTCTGTGAGAAGTCACCCTCTCCAACGCTCAGCAACAAAGAGTGTGTATGTGTGTGTGACAGAGAAAGAGCGGGAGAAGGGTGTTGAGGAGGAAAAATGATTAATTTGCAGAATGCTTGTGATTTGCTCATATATTATTATAACAGCTCATCAGCACATGACGAATCCCTTGCCCCACGCAGCAGAAAGAACCTGCAGGGCTTCAGCACTTTTACTGTGTGTGTGTGTTTACACACTTGAGCATGTGTCCCTGTGTATGTGTGACGTGTCTTTGAAAAAAATAATAGCTCATGAGCATGTCATGAATGTCTGTTTCTGCGTGTGTATGGCTTTGTATAGCATGTTGGGACGTTTGTGTGCATGTGTGTGTGTGTGTATGGGCTGGCACCTGACAGACTGCAGAGCCTCTAATGACTTTCAGATGCTCACTGTGAGTAACTCAAACCTGAAAACGAGCGAGATAGGAATACTGAAGGAGAGAGAGAGACTTCCGCTCTACGGGTGATTAAGAGTTTAAACACTCATATCCTTTCAACTCACACTGCAGATATGAACAAGTTCACCAGTTAAACACTTCCGCTCCATGTCAGTATCACACAAGCAAGAGTGCATCATGGTATGTACAACAGGAATACGTATCATATTGCTTTTACACAACAGATCAACAAACAGCAGTTAATATTGAGTTACATTTTAAGACAAAAGATACTTTTAATTTCGGGTCGGGAACGAAAATAGTTCCAAATGACACCATAGTAGTGGTGCTCCTGAGCGAAACAGTGTTTTTTGAACATATCAGTTAAATGAATGATTCAACGACTCACTCATAAAGAATTAAATCAGGGATTTTAAATAAATATGTTAAATGAATCATTAAATGACTCTCTCATAAAGACACTGGCTACGTCCAAAATTGCATAATATTGTGATTTCAGAGATACTACTTTTTTCACCTACTATATTGTAGGGAAGCAGGTGTATTCTGAGGCAACCAGTCTCTTGTTGTTTTGTTTTTGTTCTCAAATTAATCAGGATTTTCAAATGATTTGGTTAAATTAATCATTTAATGACAGCCACATAAAGAGAGTCGCTTGTTTTGTTCTTGAGTGAATCAGTGTTTTGATCAAATGGAATCAATCAATGAATTAATGACTCACTCATAGTCACCTGTTGCCATCTACTGACATAATGATGTAACATGCAAAAAGGGTCACTGGAAAAACCCTCACAAGGTATAAATAGACTGACAGTGGGTCTAAAGACAGAGACAATCAGATTCCAGGACTGGTATACGTTGTTAAATGCATAACTGTGGAGAGTCAACTGGCTCAAAGATCACCTATGACTGACTCATTTACTCTCCCTGGGAAATATTGATATCTGTACCCTAAAATGTTTTTGAACAACACATAATGTGCTTCTGTAAGCAAAACCATGCCTGCCTATAAGATAAAAAAGATACTCTAAGCCATTGTGATTTTTAGAGAATATCAATAATGAATCTGTATCTGTAGGAATTACACAATGCTGTGCACGTGTATGTTTTGGGGCCAGGTTTTCTGCTCTGTGCAGCAAGTGTTGCATATCCATTTGCTTATATCTTATATCTGGAAACTTTCCTTCTGTGTGTGTGTCTGTGTTTGAGTGTCACCTATATGGAAGAGAAGGAAAAGATAAAGAAAAACAGAGGGAGTGTGTGTCTGGGGAGAACGCAAGCCACAGAAGGTGTGAGCAGTAAAAAGTGATGTACCATCTGTCGGCCAGTAATAACCTGCGTGTTGTAAAGGCTGGGAGATTACTCAGCAAAGAGAGCTTCCAAACACCCAAATCCCCCCGCAACGTTAGTGCGCCACGCACTATCTCTCCCCACCTGCTCCCAAAACCCTGCTGAGGAAGATTCCACACTAAAACCGACATCACACCTTCAGACGCTGCTACAATAGACAGGCATCAAGCTGAACATCTTTACACCTGCACTATGCTCAGCTATATTATCTACCGTAGTTAAGTTTTATCATTATAAACTTGAAATGCATTCACATAAATATCAAGAGATTTCCACACAGAAAAAAGGAACAGTTTGGACTGTTAATGAGTGTCTAGTCAAAATATTTCTCAGACTGAAGGAGAGATTGTATACGCTCAAATGCAGCTCTAATGGAAATCGGTTCATAGTTTGGAGAACTGATGCTGTAGTCTGGCTCTCTGGGAAAAAAACAACACAGAAAAACTTGGATTTGTACGTATCAAAAGCAAACTCTAAAAGCTCCACCGGGGAAGCAGCTCCCATGTTAAACACTGAACTAGATTACAAACTGCTGCAGCAGACGTACCTCTTAATACTATCTCTGTTTCTCGGCTATACATTTCCCAGTCTGCCTGCCACTATATCTCTTTTCAATCTTCCTTACTTGGCTTCATTTCTCTCTTTTCTGAACAAATGGAATTCTTTGATGTGTTCCAGAGTATTTCGTTTTGTTTTTCCACATGGACATGTCTGAGTAACTGTGTGCAGAAAGTTTCATGGAAGGATTTTTGGGATAATGTACCACTTCCTTCACTGAGAGTGCATGAGAGGTGCTGGCAAGGGCCTGCATGGAGCCCCGCGATTGGTCAAGAGTTAGAAAGGCTCATGGGTAAAAGGCAGTATATACATCATGTGATGAGAGCGATGTGTCAAGCAGTCTCAGCAGGACTGTGTGTCTGTGTGTGGGTATATGTGTGGCCAGGGGAGGAAGAGTTCATGAGTACTCATCTGCAGTACTGCTCACTTCTCTCCTTCTCTCTCTCCCTATAGAGCATATTGCTGCACATTCTAGTGCTGAGCTGTCACGACAGACATAATAAATGTCTACGAGTGTGTGAAAGTGTGCCGTGTGTGTATTTGTGCAAAGGAGAGAGAAAGGAGACCATCTCGTACCTGCCTACTTTCACTCTGAAAGTGGTCACATTGCATAAAAAGCAGAATTGCCCCTTATAATAAAAGGACTGTGGCATGGCTGAGTGAAGGAATCAGCACTTTCATATGTACAGGAGAGCAGGGATAATAATAACACTCAATATATGGAGCATTGTTAATAACTTTCAAAGCTTTAAAATGGAAACCTCTAATTCCTCCCAAAATAAAAGACAGCTTGAGTATTTTTCTAACAGTTTAGAATGATGTAAAAATGTCTTGTGTAATTTTAGGGTTTAATTTTATTTATAATAAATCATTTTAAACAGTCATCGTCCCTTTAAAAGTTATACACTTGCTTTTGTGTTGTTTGTGAGTCAGCAATGATCATGTCTATATGAAAAAGTAATAATAAAAAACAAATAAAATAAAACAAATAAAAACAGCTGTCTCAAAGCAAGTAGAAATGAAAGTCTAATGCTTGAAGAACACAGAGAACCAAAACTTGCATTTGCCATAACCGTATAGCCTATATCGCAATATATTAATTCTTTAAAAATTAATTAAAATACGTACTTCCATTTCAGAATATAGTCTGATGTGTATTAATGTTCATCCTTCACAATCTTAATATTTGGCCGTGTCTGAGCATGTGTTGTACGTCACATTAAATATAATTATTCACATTATAGAGCTTTTTCATTTGTTTACATTCATCACATACGTACCACCATAACAATGAGATATAAAATCAGCCTTTGTGTACATGTGATTTAATTACATCTGACTCAGTTAAGTTAATAAATAAATTTAATTGACAAAGGTAATGACGGCTGCAATGTCAAAAATATCTGAGATAAAGTTTCAAAGACATAGGCTAAACCTTTTAGAAATAAATGAACAAAACCCCCAAAAGTGTTGAAATGATCTTTCCTCTGCCATAATTTTGTGATTACCATATTCTTGCTATTCTCATAGTACTGTATCATGGCATTATCATAATGATAGTCTCCAAAAAAAATTAAATAAATATATATATATTTTTT
>NW_015635050.1:483595-486906 GCF_001515625.1 Sinocyclocheilus rhinocerous | reverse complement strand
TTTTTTGTGGTATTAATATAGTATTAATATATTAAGTAAAAAAAATAGTACAGTCACAAAAAATTTAACTAAATACAATATACAAACAAAAATGAAACTATTGATAGAAGAAAACACAGAGTTTGCCCCTAAAGTTCACATTGTTGCTTGAGAGAACACACTGTTGCTTTCAAATGTAATGATAGTTTGTTAACATTTTACAACGAGATTCAATTTCTATATAGTTAATGAAAGTGAATGCATTAACATTTGAAGCAAAGCAAGCAGTTGTTTATATAACACTGTATTGTGCTTGACAAGATTAAATGATCATCCGCCTTCCAAGGTTTTATTTACAACTTTGTGTCTAAGGAATAATAGTTAGAATACCATGATCTATCAGACCACTGCTCCTCAAGGCCTCCACATTAAAAGACAACCCAAACATTCCCTTTCCCACAAGCCCAGGACTAAGCAGACAGATATACACCGATAGGAACCAAGCCAGAGGATGAAGGTGTGTGTGGCCGAAGCTCCAGCACTGGGTCAGCAGGTGTTGTTCTGCTGGCTATAACATGATCCATGGCTTTCTAATGGCTGAGGAGCAGGGCCGAGCATCAGTGCTGGACCTAAGTGCTCATCTGCTCAGGTATCAATAACATTTCCAGTCAGCTTTTATATACACCAATACTGATCTATTCCCATGCAGACATAGAAATATCGATGAAGGCGTCTCAATGCAGACATAATATGTGACTGTTGGCATGTAAGCTACCTGGAAGTACATATAAAATCGAATAAATTATCTTGCTCTTGTGTTACAACTCTTTCCATCTCTTTCTCTTGAATTTCCCTTCTACATCTTCTCCTCTTTTCTCATCCCTTCCTTTCTATTTTGTCCCCAGGACCTATTTGTCTGCCGTAAGAGAAATCCCTCAGTTGGGAGGAGTCAGTGGAATATTGATGAAGGCGACTAATATGTGACCGTTTGCATGTAAGCTACCTGGAATTACATATAAAATCGAATACATTATCTCACTCTCGTGTTACAACTCTCATACAACTCTTTCCATCTCTTTCTCTTGAATTTCCCTTCTCCTCTCTTGTCATCCCTTCCTTTCTATTTTGTCCCCAGGACCTATTTGTCTGCTGTAAGAGAAATGCCTCAGTTTGGAGGAGTCAGTAGAGAAGGCTTTGGCAGGGGGGAGGGCCAGGAAGGGCCACCTCCAAATAAGTTCC
The DNA here is from genome assembly GCF_001515625.1 of Sinocyclocheilus rhinocerous. Classification (NCBI taxonomy): domain Eukaryota; kingdom Metazoa; phylum Chordata; class Actinopteri; order Cypriniformes; family Cyprinidae; genus Sinocyclocheilus; species Sinocyclocheilus rhinocerous. The sequence continues at coordinate 485,688 of NW_015635050.1, read as the reverse complement.
ATTAATCACCCAACACACTCTAATGTAACTAATATTTTACAATTAGAGAAGACAAGACGGAGCTCCGAGCCATCTATCTCTCTTATACCACATGATCATCGATTCATAAGACCCTGCCTGAGAGCTGAGCAAACACACACACGCATGCACACACACTCTTGTTAAGTTGCATGTGTATGTGTGTGAGACTGTATGTGCTCTCCGATGATGAGCATTATGACACGGTGTGTATCCAGATGCACAGAGAGCTCTAGAATAGTGACAGATGATTGTTGTTTGCATGCATGTAAATGAGAGAGGAGTGCGCAAAAATGTGTAAAAATGTGAAAAGCCTGTCAAAGAACGTCTGATAAGATTGATTACAGATTGACTGCAGATTGAAAATGGAAATAGAGTGCAAATCTCTCTGCAGACAATGCCTTTCTCTTTCAGATATCATTTAGGTGGCCCTAATGACAAGATATGCTACTGTATAAACAGGCTATAACCTTGTGACTGACTTAATGGCAGAACAAAAAATATAAGGTTTGAGTATTAAAATGTGTGCCACAAACTCTCACATAATTTCTATCAAGATTTACTGTGGTAATATCCATTTCTTGAGTGCAATCTTTTATCTGGCGTGTGTTGGTGTTCAAAGATCAGAGTGTTAAGCCTCCATCAGCAGCAATGGCGCTATAAGTTGATTTATAGCTCCATCTGGTGGTCTGAATGAAAAATTGCGTTTGCTATAGTATGCAGCCTGCTTGCTGGCCAAATGAAAGCCAGCTGAACAAATGAGAGAGAAGAGAGGTTCAAGCGCAGGTCACCATCTGCCTGGCTACAAGTGCTGGCACACAGCAACCCAACCGCGCTGCCTTCTTAAACACATCAGCTACATATACATACTCGCACAAATATGACACCATGACGAGATGGAGTGACACTAATGCGCTGATTTTTTTTTTTTTACAATATGTAAGGGTACAATTTGTTATACCAGTGGCGTAGCAAGTCAGCCCCGGGCCCATATGCAAAAAAATTGTACGGGGCCCCCCCAAACGTTATGGGCTCCAACTCCAACAAGTTAACTTAAAGGGGTCATATGATGCGATTTCAAGTTTTCCTTTCTCTTTGGAGTGTTACAAGCTGATTGTGCATAGATAAGATCCCTGAAGTTGCAAAGACTAAAGTCTCAAAACCAAAGAGATATTCTTTATCAAAGTTAAGACTCTGCCACGCCCCCCTAAAATGGCTCGTTCTAACACGCCCCCACATATCTACGTCACTGGAAATATTAGCATAATGCCGCCCAAATGTGCACGCAAAGAAAGAAGATATCCCTGGGTATTAAGACTTGTATGGCTTAATATAACGTAAAGGATGTCTCTTCCTGAAATATGTAGTAGAAGACCCATTAAAGATTTATGTTATTGTAAAAATCACATCGTTTTATACATATATTGGACTATGGGGGGCGCCATTATTCTGATGACGTAAAATGGTTGCACTCGGTGAGCTACTGCCGCTACCTGTTGCTAATTTTACCACAACCCAACTCGGAATAGACAACTCGGAAAATAAAATACTGTTATGATGACCACAGCTACTGAAAGAGCTTACAGGTGGGTAACTTAGGCCCTTGTTGTTGATTTTTTGGAAGTAAATACAGTTACGTGAATCGTGACTATTCACAAGCTGTTTTATTTACGGTATAGGCTAATGCTTGGAAATTATGTTTAAAGTTTTCAAGTCAATTCATTATTTGTAGCATGCAAGCCACCCAATAATCACAGCTTTGTGCTTTGTTACTACAAAGTCTCAGCCTTCTGTCAATTTTATGATAAAATACAAACAATAAACATATTTTTACGCTCTTTAATTTGTAGTGAGATAATTCGCTTCAGTTCTTGCTGCATATGAATCAATGATATTTTCCTCTTTAATATTTGCAGCACGAAATAAACATGAATATTTGAATGCATGTTGAGGAGGAGTAGGCCTATAGGTGAAATTTTCACATTAACTTCACGCAATATAACATGATTTTATTAATAATTTTAATTTTGACTTCATTCTTAAAATATTATGACGTTAATCTTATTTATTTAGTT
>NW_015635050.1:483043-483513 GCF_001515625.1 Sinocyclocheilus rhinocerous | reverse complement strand
TGGCACAAAAATGCTGCCGTATAGGCTACTGAATGCAAACACAATTTTGGCACAGCGGCCCAAAAAACGAACAAAAAAAGAAATAAAAAAAACAAACAAAAAAAAGTAAAAAATAGTGAGGGGATATTTGAATTATTTGTTAATAAACTAATGTTTTCTGAGTCAATGTTGAAAAAATGAATTTGACGAACCTGACTCGCAATCTCTTCATTGGACGTGCCTTTAGAGAGAAATGCATCTTTACAGATTACATAATGAAAGAGTTTTTGTTGATATTACATATCAGTATATCTTAAATAAATACTATTTTGATACCTTGGAATAGCGACGGAAAGATCACCATATTCATTCTTTCAATTGTAACTACAATACATGTAAAAAATACATGTCTTTTTTTCTCCCTTATAGGGGTCATATGATGCGATTTCAAGTTGTCCTTTCTCTTTGGAGTGTTACAAGCTCTTGGTGCA
>NW_015635050.1:482635-482841 GCF_001515625.1 Sinocyclocheilus rhinocerous | reverse complement strand
AGGTAAATGTTTATATATATATATATATATATATATATATATATATATATAGAAAAAAAGACATATATATATAAGTGTGGTTAGATCACAGTAAACAGTAAATTATGCATAATTATATGCAACATCCCTAAACCAAACTCTAGCCCTATAGTAAATACATGCTGTACACAATATCTATCTATCTATCTATCTATCTATCTATCTTG